>NC_090648.1:170689450-170939671 GCF_040937935.1 Hyperolius riggenbachi
CTCTCGACCCAACCGACCACTGGGTCCAACCCAGACGGGACTGAGCACCCCACACACGGCACACTTCCATCCTCTCGACCCAACCGACCACTGGGTCCAACCCAGACGGGACTGAGCACCCCACACACGGCACACTTCCATCCTCTCGACCCAACCGACCACTGGGTCCAACCCAGACGGGGACTGAGCACCCCACACACGGCACACTTCCATCCTCTCGACCCAACCGACCACTGGGTCCAACCCAGACGGGACTGAGCACCCCACACACGGCACACTTCCATCCTCTCGACCCAACCGACCACTGGGTCCAACCCAGACGGGACTGAGCACCCCACACACGGCACACTTCCATCCTCTCGACCCAACCGACCACTGGGTCCAACCCAGACGGGACTGAGCACCCCACACACGGCACACTTCCATCCTCTCGACCCAACCGACCACTGGGTCCAACCCAGACGGGACTGAGCACCCCACACACGGCACACTTCCATCCTCTCGACCCAACCGACCACTGGGTCCAACCCAGACGGGACTGAGCACCCCACACACGGCACACTTCCATCCTCTCGACCCAACCGACCACTGGGTCCAACCCAGACGGGACTGAGCACCCCACACACGGCACACTTCCATCCTCTCGACCCAACCGACCACTGGGTCCAACCCAGACGGGACTGAGCACCCCACACACGGCACACTTCCATCCTCTCGACCCAACCGACCACTGGGTCCAACCCAGACGGGACTGAGCACCCCACACACGGCACACTTCCATCCTCTCGACCCAACCGACCACTGGGTCCAACCCAGACGGGACTGAGCACCCCACACACGGCACACTTCCATCCTCTCGACCCAACCGACCACTGGGTCCAACCCAGACGGGACTGAGCACCCCACACACGGCACACTTCCATCCTCTCGACCCAACCGACCACTGGGTCCAACCCAGACGGGACTGAGCACCCCACACACGGCACACTTCCATCCTCTCGACCCAACCGACCACTGGGTCCAACCCAGACGGGACTGAGCACCCCACACACGGCACACTTCCATCCTCTCGACCCAACCGACCACTGGGTCCAACCCAGACGGGACTGAGCACCCCACACACGGCACACTTCCATCCTCTCGACCCAACCGACCACTGGGTCCAACCCAGACGGGACTGAGCACCCCACACACGGCACACTTCCATCCTCTCGACCCAACCGACCACTGGGTCCAACCCAGACGGGACTGAGCACCCCACACACGGCACACTTCCATCCTCTCGACCCAACCGACCACTGGGTCCAACCCAGACGGGACTGAGCACCCCACACACGGCACACTTCCATCCTCTCGACCCAACCGACCACTGGGTCCAACCCAGACGGGACTGAGCACCCCACACACGGCACACTTCCATCCTCTCGACCCAACCGACCACTGGGTCCAAACCCAGACGGGACTGAGCACCCCACACACGGCACACTTCCATCCTCTCGACCCAACCGACCACTGGGTCCAACCCAGACGGGACTGAGCACCCCACACACGGCACACTTCCATCCTCTCGACCCCAACCGACCACTGGGTCCAACCCAGACGGGACTGAGCACCCCACACACGGCACACTTCCATCCTCTCGACCCAACCGACCACTGGGTCCAACCCAGACGGGACTGAGCACCCCACACACGGCACACTTCCATCCTCTCGACCCCAACCGACCACTGGGTCCAACCCAGACGGGACTGAGCACCCCACACACGGCACACTTCCATCCTCTCGACCCAACCGACCACTGGGTCCAACCCAGACGGGACTGAGCACCCCACACACGGCACACTTCCATCCTCTCGACCCAACCGACCACTGGGTCCAACCCAGACGGGACTGAGCACCCCACACACGGCACACTTCCATCCTCTCGACCCAACCGACCACTGGGTCCAACCCAGACGGGACTGAGCACCCCACACACGGCACACTTCCATCCTCTCGACCCAACCGACCACTGGGTCCAACCCAGACGGGACTGAGCACCCCACACACGGCACACTTCCATCCTCTCGACCCAACCGACCACTGGGTCCAACCCAGACGGGACTGAGCACCCCACACACGGCACACTTCCATCCTCTCGACCCAACCGACCACTGGGTCCAACCCAGACGGGACTGAGCACCCCACACACGGCACACTTCCATCCTCTCGACCCAACCGACCACTGGGTCCAACCCAGACGGGACTGAGCACCCCACACACGGCACACTTCCATCCTCTCGACCCAACCGACCACTGGGTCCAACCCAGACGGGACTGAGCACCCCACACACGGCACACTTCCATCCTCTCGACCCAACCGACCACTGGGTCCAACCCAGACGGGACTGAGCACCCCACACACGGCACACTTCCATCCTCTCGACCCAACCGACCACTGGGTCCAACCCAGACGGGACTGAGCACCCCACACACGGCACACTTCCATCCTCTCGACCCAACCGACCACTGGGTCCAACCCAGACGGGACTGAGCACCCCACACACGGCACACTTCCATCCTCTCGACCCAACCGACCACTGGGTCCAACCCAGACGGGACTGAGCACCCCACACACGGCACACTTCCATCCTCTCGACCCAACCGACCACTGGGTCCAACCCAGACGGGACTGAGCACCCCACACACGGCACACTTCCATCCTCTCGACCCAACCGACCACTGGGTCCAACCCAGACGGGACTGAGCACCCCACACACGGCACACTTCCATCCTCTCGACCCAACCGACCACTGGTCCAACCCAGACGGGACTGAGCACCCCACACACGGCACACTTCCATCCTCTCGACCCAACCGACCACTGGGTCCAACCCAGACGGGACTGAGCACCCCACACACGGCACACTTCCATCCTCTCGACCCAACCGACCACTGGGTCCAACCCAGACGGGACTGAGCACCCCACACACGGCACACTTCCATCCTCTCGACCCAACCGACCACTGGGTCCAACCCAGACGGGACTGAGCACCCCACACACGGCACACTTCCATCCTCTCGACCCAACCGACCACTGGGTCCAACCCAGACGGGACTGAGCACCCCACACACGGCACACTTCCATCCTCTCGACCCAACCGACCACTGGGTCCAACCCAGACGGGACTGAGCACCCCACACACGGCACACTTCCATCCTCTCGACCCAACCGACCACTGGGTCCAACCCAGACGGGACTGAGCACCCCACACACGGCACACTTCCATCCTCTCGACCCAACCGACCACTGGGTCCAACCCAGACGGGACTGAGCACCCCACACACGGCACACTTCCATCCTCTCGACCCAACCGACCACTGGGTCCAACCCAGACGGGACTGAGCACCCCACACACGGCACACTTCCATCCTCTCGACCCAACCGACCACTGGGTCCAACCCAGACGGGACTGAGCACCCCACACACGGCACACTTCCATCCTCTCGACCCAACCGACCACTGGGTCCAACCCAGACGGGACTGAGCACCCCACACACGGCACACTTCCATCCTCTCGACCCAACCGACCACTGGGTCCAACCCAGACGGGACTGAGCACCCCACACACGGCACACTTCCATCCTCTCGACCCAACCGACCACTGGGTCCAACCCAGACGGGACTGAGCACCCCACACACGGCACACTTCCATCCTCTCGACCCAACCGACCACTGGGTCCAACCCAGACGGGACTGAGCACCCCACACACGGCACACTTCCATCCTCTCGACCCAACCGACCACTGGGTCCAACCCAGACGGGACTGAGCACCCCACACACGGCACACTTCCATCCTCTCGACCCAACCGACCACTGGGTCCAACCCAGACGGGACTGAGCACCCCACACACGGCACACTTCCATCCTCTCGACCCAACCGACCACTGGGTCCAACCCAGACGGGACTGAGCACCCCACACACGGCACACTTCCATCCTCTCGACCCAACCGACCACTGGGTCCAACCCAGACGGGACTGAGCACCCCACACACGGCACACTTCCATCCTCTCGACCCAACCGACCACTGGGTCCAACCCAGACGGGACTGAGCACCCCACACACGGCACACTTCCATCCTCTCGACCCAACCGACCACTGGGTCCAACCCAGACGGGACTGAGCACCCCACACACGGCACACTTCCATCCTCTCGACCCAACCGACCACTGGGTCCAACCCAGACGGGACTGAGCACCCCACACACGGCACACTTCCATCCTCTCGACCCCAACCGACCACTGGGTCCAACCCAGACGGGACTGAGCACCCCACACACGGCACACTTCCATCCTCTCGACCCAACCGACCACTGGGTCCAACCCAGACGGGACTGAGCACCCCACACACGGCACACTTCCATCCTCTCGACCCAACCGACCACTGGGTCCAACCCAGACGGGACTGAGCACCCCACACACGGCACACTTCCATCCTCTCGACCCAACCGACCACTGGGTCCAACCCAGACGGGACTGAGCACCCCACACACGGCACACTTCCATCCTCTCGACCCAACCGACCACTGGGTCCAACCCAGACGGGACTGAGCACCCCACACACGGCACACTTCCATCCTCTCGACCCAACCGACCACTGGGTCCAACCCAGACGGGACTGAGCACCCCACACACGGCACACTTCCATCCTCTCGACCCAACCGACCACTGGGTCCAACCCAGACGGGACTGAGCACCCCACACACGGCACACTTCCATCCTCTCGACCCAACCGACCACTGGGTCCAACCCAGACGGGACTGAGCACCCCACACACGGCACACTTCCATCCTCTCGACCCAACCGACCACTGGGTCCAACCCAGACGGGACTGAGCACCCCACACACGGCACACTTCCATCCTCTCGACCCAACCGACCACTGGGTCCAACCCAGACGGGACTGAGCACCCCACACACGGCACACTTCCATCCTCTCGACCCAACCGACCACTGGGTCCAACCCAGACGGGACTGAGCACCCCACACACGGCACACTTCCATCCTCTCGACCCAACCGACCACTGGGTCCAACCCAGACGGGACTGAGCACCCCACACACGGCACACTTCCATCCTCTCGACCCAACCGACCACTGGGTCCAACCCAGACGGGACTGAGCACCCCACACACGGCACACTTCCATCCTCTCGACCCAACCGACCACTGGGTCCAACCCAGACGGGACTGAGCACCCCACACACGGCACACTTCCATCCTCTCGACCCAACCGACCACTGGGTCCAACCCAGACGGGACTGAGCACCCCACACACGGCACACTTCCATCCTCTCGACCCAACCGACCACTGGGTCCAACCCAGACGGGACTGAGCACCCCCACACACGGCACACTTCCATCCTCTCGACCCAACCGACCACTGGGTCCAACCCAGACGGGACTGAGCACCCCACACACGGCACACTTCCATCCTCTCGACCCAACCGACCACTGGGTCCAACCCAGACGGGACTGAGCACCCCACACACGGCACACTTCCATCCTCTCGACCCAACCGACCACTGGGTCCAACCCAGACGGGACTGAGCACCCCACACACGGCACACTTCCATCCTCTCGACCCAACCGACCACTGGGTCCAACCCAGACGGGACTGAGCACCCCACACACGGCACACTTCCATCCTCTCGACCCAACCGACCACTGGGTCCAACCCAGACGGGACTGAGCACCCCACACACGGCACACTTCCATCCTCTCGACCCAACCGACCACTGGGTCCAACCCAGACGGGACTGAGCACCCCACACACGGCACACTTCCATCCTCTCGACCCAACCGACCACTGGGTCCAACCCAGACGGGACTGAGCACCCCACACACGGCACACTTCCATCCTCTCGACCCAACCGACCACTGGGTCCAACCCAGACGGGACTGAGCACCCCACACACGGCACACTTCCATCCTCTCGACCCAACCGACCACTGGGTCCAACCCAGACGGGACTGAGCACCCCACACACGGCACACTTCCATCCTCTCGACCCAACCGACCACTGGGTCCAACCCAGACGGGACTGAGCACCCCACACACGGCACACTTCCATCCTCTCGACCCAACCGACCACTGGGTCCAACCCAGACGGGACTGAGCACCCCACACACGGCACACTTCCATCCTCTCGACCCAACCGACCACTGGGTCCAACCCAGACGGGACTGAGCACCCCACACACGGCACACTTCCATCCTCTCGACCCAACCGACCACTGGGTCCAACCCAGACGGGACTGAGCACCCCACACACGGCACACTTCCATCCTCTCGACCCAACCGACCACTGGGTCCAACCCAGACGGGACTGAGCACCCCACACACGGCACACTTCCATCCTCTCGACCCAACCGACCACTGGGTCCAACCCAGACGGGACTGAGCACCCCACACACGGCACACTTCCATCCTCTCGACCCAACCGACCACTGGGTCCAACCCAGACGGGACTGAGCACCCCACACACGGCACACTTCCATCCTCTCGACCCAACCGACCACTGGGTCCAACCCAGACGGGACTGAGCACCCCACACACGGCACACTTCCATCCTCTCGACCCAACCGACCACTGGGTCCAACCCAGACGGGACTGAGCACCCCACACACGGCACACTTCCATCCTCTCGACCCAACCGACCACTGGGTCCAACCCAGACGGGACTGAGCACCCCACACACGGCACACTTCCATCCTCTCGACCCAACCGACCACTGGGTCCAACCCAGACGGGACTGAGCACCCCACACACGGCACACTTCCATCCTCTCGACCCAACCGACCACTGGGTCCAACCCAGACGGGACTGAGCACCCCACACACGGCACACTTCCATCCTCTCGACCCAACCGACCACTGGGTCCAACCCAGACGGGACTGAGCACCCCACACACGGCACACTTCCATCCTCTCGACCCAACCGACCACTGGGTCCAACCCAGACGGGACTGAGCACCCCCCACACACGGCACACTTCCATCCTCTCGACCCAACCGACCACTGGGTCCAACCAGACGGGACTGAGCACCCCACACACGGCACACTTCCATCCTCTCGACCCAACCGACCACTGGGTCCAACCCAGACGGGACTGAGCACCCCACACACGGCACACTTCCATCCTCTCGACCCAACCGACCACTGGGTCCAACCCAGACGGGACTGAGCACCCCACACACGGCACACTTCCATCCTCTCGACCCAACCGACCACTGGGTCCAACCCAGACGGGACTGAGCACCCCACACACGGCACACTTCCATCCTCTCGACCCAACCGACCACTGGGTCCAACCCAGACGGGACTGAGCACCCCACACACGGCACACTTCCATCCTCTCGACCCAACCGACCACTGGGTCCAACCCAGACGGGACTGAGCACCCCACACACGGCACACTTCCATCCTCTCGACCCAACCGACCACTGGGTCCAACCCAGACGGGACTGAGCACCCCACACACGGCACACTTCCATCCTCTCGACCCAACCGACCACTGGGTCCAACCCAGACGGGACTGAGCACCCCACACACGGCACACTTCCATCCTCTCGACCCAACCGACCACTGGGTCCAACCCAGACGGGACTGAGCACCCCACACACGGCACACTTCCATCCTCTCGACCCAACCGACCACTGGGTCCAACCCAGACGGGACTGAGCACCCCACACACGGCACACTTCCATCCTCTCGACCCAACCGACCACTGGGTCCAACCCAGACGGGACTGAGCACCCCACACACGGCACACTTCCATCCTCTCGACCCAACCGACCACTGGGTCCAACCCAGACGGGACTGAGCACCCCACACACGGCACACTTCCATCCTCTCGACCCAACCGACCACTGGGTCCAACCCAGACGGGACTGAGCACCCCACACACGGCACACTTCCATCCTCTCGACCCAACCGACCACTGGGTCCAACCCAGACGGGACTGAGCACCCCACACACGGCACACTTCCATCCTCTCGACCCAACCGACCACTGGGTCCAACCCAGACGGGACTGAGCACCCCACACACGGCACACTTCCATCCTCTCGACCCAACCGACCACTGGGTCCAACCCAGACGGGACTGAGCACCCCACACACGGCACACTTCCATCCTCTCGACCCAACCGACCACTGGGTCCAACCCAGACGGGACTGAGCACCCCACACACGGCACACTTCCATCCTCTCGACCCAACCGACCACTGGGTCCAACCCAGACGGGACTGAGCACCCCACACACGGCACACTTCCATCCTCTCGACCCAACCGACCACTGGGTCCAACCCAGACGGGACTGAGCACCCCACACACGGCACACTTCCATCCTCTCGACCCAACCGACCACTGGGTCCAACCCAGACGGGACTGAGCACCCCACACACGGCACACTTCCATCCTCTCGACCCAACCGACCACTGGGTCCAACCCAGACGGGACTGAGCACCCCACACACGGCACACTTCCATCCTCTCGACCCAACCGACCACTGGTCCAACCCAGACGGGACTGAGCACCCCACACACGGCACACTTACACTTACACTTACACTTACACTTACACTTACACTTACACTTACACTTACACTTACACTTACACTTACACTTACACTTACACTTACACTTACACTTACACTTACACTTACACTTACACTTACACTTACACTTACACTTACACTTACACTTACACTTACACTTACACTTACACTTACACTTACACTTACACTTACACTTACACTTACACTTACACTTACACTTACACTTACACTTACACTTACACTTACACTTACACTTACACTTACACTTACACTTACACTTACACTTACACTTACACTTACACTTACACTTACACTTACACTTACACTTACACTTACACTTACACTTACACTTACACTTACACTTACACTTACACTTACACTTACACTTACACTTACACTTACACTTACACTTACACTTACACTTACACTTACACTTACACTTACACTTACACTTACACTTACACTTACACTTACACTTACACTTACACTTACACTTACACTTACACTACACTCTACACTTACACTTACACTTACACTTACACTTACACTTACACTTACACTTACACTTACACTTCTTTCTACATATTAATGTATTATCTTGTAACTTCATATTACAGTCATGGGATTGAACCCACAGCCTCACAGTAGTAAGGCCCACACATTAGAGTAATTTAGGGCAATGTTCAGATATTGTCTACTGTGGGATTTGAACTCACAGCTTTGTGGTCACCAGACCTGCTAACTTACCCTGTGAGCCACACACTGCCATGCAATCCACTCCACCACATATAAATAAGACTCAGACCCTACATCTGCATACATATTCAACACTAACATGCCTTGAGGTAATATTGCAGCTTAGCCTTTTCAGCTTGAGGTTAGGTTAGTGCATAAGGCAGCAAACTATCAAACATAAGGTTGTAGGTTTGAATACACAGCATGACAACTCTGCATTCAGAATGTCTTGATAGAGGATTCATGGTTGAAAGTAGCAGAAGGGAGTGCTTACCACAATAGCATAGGTAGGTAGGTAGGTAACCCATGGAAATGTACAGCTGAGGTGGCACAGGTGTACTGTTGGAATGAATATCACAGGATCCAAGAGGATCTAGTGGCCAGTAGCAAGACATAAGGAGATACTAGAGCCCCATTGATTTGGAGACCATTAACTGCCTATGAAGAAGCTATGGTGAATACTCCTTAACCAATGCTCACACTGAGCTGCTGAACTGTAAAGTGCTAACAAGAGAAAGCAGATGTGGATGATGTAATGCAATCCCCTTTTTTCCCATACATATTATGTGATATGTATTTTTATTAACAACAAAATAACATACTACTGTTCACACAATAAAGAAAAACTTTTCAACAATCACATTGAAATGACTTTCATTAAAGTTCATCAGACACCACAGAAGCAAACCTTAATTGTAAAAAATACAAATCTAAACTTATACTAAAAAACAACAAAATTTTATATATGTATATATATATATATATATATATATATATATATATATATAATTAAACAAACTTTGAGATAGAAGAAAGGAGGGGTGTGACCTGATTGAGTACAAACAAGTATTCATTCAAAATATACAAAACTTTATTAAACATGCTCATAGTTAAAAAATCAACAATAAAATTCTACCACGGTACCCCACCACCCCTCTACGACCGAGCCCACTGTTCCCCAGAACCCAAGACCTCCCACTCTTACACTCCTAACCACTAGTGTATCTGATGGATCATGTGCACATGATAGATTGATGTGGCTGCGCAGCCTCTGGTCAAGAACCCGTAAAAAAGGGGGGAGGGGGAGGAAAGAGGAGCAAAAAAAGAGGGGGCGGAAGCAGGTAAGTCCATCCAGTGATTTAGATAATCATTGATGACAAAGTTCAACTTGAAAAAATTGAAGTGTTGCTCATAAACATGCTCATTGATAATTACTGGATCTTTCCTCCAACCCACATAGGATTCTGCATATAGGTTCATACACATAGGCCTTTGACATAGCAAAGCAACTCTCCCACGTCTTTCCCAGCTTAAATAGCCAACTCAGTATAGCCACTTCAAAAAGCAAACCTGTTGGAGCCCACAATGTGTGAGGATCAGTCAGTCAAGTTGCAGCAAAGCTTGTAAAGCAGAAGTTCTGCATGCATAGGTATGGCAAAAAAGACTGGTTTATAGCAGGCAAGGCATTTGCAAAGCAGTCAGTCTGGTAAGATGACAGCCCAGATGCATGTATTCACAGCTTGTCAGCAAATGCGGTGGATGAAGTTTAGCAAAGCAGTGCCCACTGGGCTCTTACTGTATCCTCCAATGGGTGCATCCGATGGCTTGTAATGTGGCTCGATCTGGGAGGGCTTCGTGGAGTGCTGCCATGCAAAAGTATGTGGTTGCATGGAGAGGGAGACCAAAGGCCTGGGTCAAGCGGCACGGGAGAGCGGGGAAGGCACCATCATGGTGGAGGACAGCGTCCTCGATCGATTTCGCCGGACTCAGCCGGCTTCTTCAGGAGGCGTGCCCAGCAATGGACGGCATCGCGGCTGAGTGCAAGCCGCCGTCCAACCAGGCCGCCGAACGTGGCACCACCCGCCCCCACACCAGGGCCGAAAGCGAGCAGGGGGGCGGGGCAGGCAGACACCACGGGCGCGCCCAATAGCGCGCCCGGAGCGTCCGCCAGGCCCCGCCCCCCTGCACGCAGGCCATCGTTTGCAAAAAATGCACATTCTAATCATTGTCATTCAATGGAACCTAACATGGCCTGTCAATCATTCTACATTCATGAATGATAAAAGTACACAAATATTAAAAAAAAATAGCCCTACAGCACCTTCAAAACAAGCTTCTACTGCCAAAGATTGAAACTAAAGAGAAGAGATGATCAATGCACATGCAAAATGGCCTTGCATTTTGTGCTCAACAGTTGTCCAAAGAAAACACCAGATAGCCATTTAGCAGCCATGACATGCACACAGTCCTTGTGGCACAATTGGTTAGTGCATTTGGCTGTTAACCAAAAGGTTGGTGGTTCAAACCCACCCAGGGATGGCTGTGCATTTTGTGCTCAACAGTTGTCCAAAGAAAACCCCAGATAGCCATTTAGCAGCCATGACATATACACAGTCCTTGTGGCACAATTGGTTAGTGCATTTGACTTTTAACCGAAAGGTTGGTGGTTCAAGCCCACCCAGGGATGGCCGTGCATTTTGTGCTCAACAGTTGTCTGAAGAAAACCTCAGATAGCCATTTAGCAGCCATGACATATACACAGTCTTTGTGGCACAATTGGTTAGTGCATTTGACTTTTAACCAAAAGGTTGGTGGTTCAAGCCCACCCAGGGATGGCCTTGCATTTTGTGCTCAACACTTGTCCAAAGAAAACCCCAGATAGCCATTTAGCAGCCATGACATATACACAGTCCTTGTGGCACAATTGGTTAGTGCATTTGACTTTTAACCAAAAGGTTGGTGGTTCAAGCCCACCCAGGGATGGCCTTGCATTTTGTGCTCAACACTTGTCCAAAGAAAATCCCAGATAGCCATTTAGCAGCCATGACATATACACAGTCCTTGTGGCACAATTGGTTAGTGCATTTGACTTTTAACCGAAAGGTTGGTGGTTCAAGCCCACCCAGGGATGGCCGTGCATTTTGTGCTCAACAGTTGTCTGAAGAAAACCCCAGATAGCCATTTAGCAGCCATGACATATACACAGTCTTTGTGGCACAATTGGTTAGTGCATTTGACTTTTAACCAAAAGGTTGGTGGTTCAAGCCCACCCAGGGATGGCCTTGCATTTTGTGCTCAACACTTGTCCAAAGAAAACCCCAGATAGCCATTTAGCAGCCATGACATATACACAGTCCTTGTGGCACAATTGGTTAGTGCATTTGACTTTTAACCAAAAGGTTGGTGGTTCAAGCCCACCCAGGGATGGCCTTGCATTTTGTGCTCAACACTTGTCCAAAGAAAATCCCAGATAGCCATTTAGCAGCCATGACATATACACAGTCCTTGTGGCACAATTGGTTAGTGCATTTGACTTTTAACCGAAAGGTTGGTGGTTCAAGCCCACCCAGGGATGGCCGTGCATTTTGTGCTCAACAGTTGTCTGAAGAAAACCCCAGATAGCCATTTAGCAGCCATGACATATACACAGTCTTTGTGGCACAATTGGTTAGTGCATTTGACTTTTAACCAAAAGGTTGGTGGTTCAAGCCCACCCAGGGATGGCCTTGCATTTTGTGCTCAACACTTGTCCAAAGAAAACCCCAGATAGCCATTTAGCAGCCATGACATATACACAGTCCTTGTGGCACAATTGGTTAGTGCATTTGACTTTTAACCAAAAGGTTGGTGGTTCAAGCCCACCCAGGGATGGCCTTGCATTTTGTGCTCAACACTTGTCCAAAGAAAATCCCAGATAGCCATTTAGCAGCCATGACATATACACAGTACTTGTGGCACAATTGGTTAGTGCATTTGACTTTTAACCGAAAGGTTGGTGGTTCAAGCCCACCCAGGGATGGCCGTGCATTTTGTGCTCAACAGTTGTCTGAAGAAAACCTCAGATAGCCATTTAGCAGCCATGACATATACACAGTCCTTGTGGCACAATTGGTTAGTGCATTTGACTATTAACCGAAAGGTTGGTGGTTCAAGCCCACCCAGGAATGGCCGTGCATTTCGTGCTCAACAGTTGTCCAAAGAAAACCCCAGATAGCCATTTAGCAGCCATGACATATACACAGTCCTTGTGGCACAATTGGTTAGTGTATTTGACTTTTAACCAAAAGGTTGGTGGTTCAAGCCCACCCAGGGATGGCCTTGCATTTTGTGCTCAACACTTGTCCAAAGAAAACCCCAGATAGCCATTTAGCAGCCATGACATATACACAGTACTTGTGGCACAATTGGTTAGTGCATTTGACTTTTAACAAAAAGGTTGGTGGTTCAAGCCCACCCAGGGATGGCCTTGCATTTTGTGCTCAACACTTGTCCAAAGAAAACCCCAGATAGCCATTTAGCAGCTATGACATATACACAGTCCTTGTGGCACAATTGGTTAGTGCATTTGACTTTTAACCGAAAGGTTGGTGGTTCAAGCCCACCCAGGGATGGCCGTGCATTTTGTGCTCAACAGTTGTCTAAAGAAAACCTCAGATAGCCATTTAGCAGCCATGACAAATACACAGTCCTTGTGGCACAATTGGTTAGTGCATTTGACTGTTAACCGAAAGGTTGGTGGTTCAAGCCCACCCAGGAATGGCCTTACATTTTGTGCTCAACAGTTGTCCAAAGAAAACCCCAGATAGCCATTTAGCAGCCATGACATATACACAGTCCTTGTGGCACAATTGGTTAGTACATTTGACTTTTAACCGAAAGGTTGGTGGTTCAAGCCCACCCAGGGATGGCCTTGCATTTTGTGCTCAACACTTGTCCAAAGAAAACCCCAGATAGCCATTTAGCAGCTTGACATGCACACAGTCCTTGTGGCACAATTGGTTAGTGCATTTGGCTGTTAACCAAAAGGTTGGTGGTTCAAGGCCACCCAGGGACACCTTTGTGTTTTGTGAAGGGAACTAATGTACCCTTCTTAAACTTCAAGATTGTATACAAAATTAGACTGCAGAGTGGTGCAGCAGGAGTGTGCGGAGCCCATAAGCAAGAGGTTGATGGATTGAAACCATCCTCTGCTAGGCATGATTTTATTTTTACACCTCGCTTTATCGCATGGGCAAAACGGTTTCCATAGCCCTGTAAGAGAAAGTGTCATAAGGGCCCTGCCGTAACATAGATATTACGGTAGCTAAGACTACTCCTGGGCCTTTCTTATGGTTGAAGAGATGAGTGAACTGTGACACCACACTTAAAAAAAAAAAAAACAGCAAACAGAGAAGCTTCCCCATATTGGAGCATTGGATTGGTAAAGCCTTAAGCCAATGTGTTGTAAGTCCTAGGTTCTCAACGTGTGGTACGCGTACCCCAGGGGGTACTTCTGATGGTTCCAGGGGGTACTCGGGCTTGATATACTTAACCAAGAATAACAAATTTAGAGTCTTAGAAAATGATAAATCTTATTTAAACAACACCACATTAGTATTTTGGTGAATTAAAAGCAATAGTAAATGCTTGGAAATTGTTTAGAACTAATTATCATGCATTACGATTAAATATACAGTATATTTGTTAAGGGGTACTTGTGATAATGTTTACTATGCTAGGGGGTACTTGGTGAGTTCAGGGTTTTAAAAGGGGTACATACCAATAAAATGTTGAGAAACACTGTAAGACACAAGTAAGCTTTAGGTTAGCAGGAATGGTTGCATGGCCACCTAGCTTTTTATCCTTACCAGGCCAGCTAGGCTGGTTTCAGCCTGTAGTGTTGGTAGTATAGTGGTGAGCATAGCTGCCCTCCATGCAGATGACCTGGGTTCAATTCCTGGCTAATGTATGTGAGCATGCTTTTGATATCCTACAAATCCCTGGAAGACAAGATCCTCCTCCGGAGGAAGGGAGGAAGTGAGTAAGAGGCTAGAAGGTGTTTTTAAAGGTTAGAAATGGTTTTAAAGCATTTTGAAAGGCACTTCCGGTTTCTCTATCCGGATATCCGAATAGGTCGGATATTCGTGGATAATGCGTTCGTTTATCCGCGTTCATGCAGATATCTAAAAGTTCGGTGTAAGGAATAGAGTTGGGCCGAACGGTTCGCCTGCGAACGGTTCCAGCCGAACTTTGGGGGTTCGCGTTCGCCTGCATCAGGCGAACTTTTGCGGAAGTTCGATTCGCCCCATAATGCTGTATTGAGCAAAATTTTTAGCCTCCATTTCACTGTCAAACACCCTCCCTTCAAGCTAGGTCCTTTATACCATTTGACTCAGTTGTCTGCCTACACGAATTAATTATTGGACAGCTGCTACACACTCTGCTAGGGAGATTTTAATTCCTCCCATCTCCCACCCTTCTACCTATTCGGGTCTCTTCTGCCAGGGAATTATACTATTTTAAAAACCAGTATACATCATACCATAGCTGGTACATCATACCATAGCTGGGAATACATACATGAGTATACATCATACCATAGCTGGGAATCGAACCCAGATCTCACTGTGTGGTGGACACGTCACCCTAAGCACTGTACCACTACAGAAGTAAGTGAAGCTAGCCTAAAATTTAACATTTATGCTCAATGCAATAGACCCACCAGGCAAGTATAGGCAGTTGCCTGGGGCGCCATGAGGTGGTGAGGCGCCATGAGGTGGTGAGGCGCATTCCCCCACCACTGCTACTGTGACCATGTTTTTTTTTTTATATTATATTACCTCCCGACTCAGTCCCCGGTGCTCGGCATGCTACCATGTGCTCAGCAGTGCCTCCACCTCCACTTCTCCCCAGCCAATAGAGCAATCAATACTGCTCTTCTCTGCCAGGCTCCTTCTTTAAAGCCGTGCCCCTTCTTCTCAGTAGCCGCACAGGTAAAGTGTTTACCTCGTGTGGCCCAGCCTTTAACTCCGCCCCACGCCAGTCAAACCAGGAGCCAGCGGCCAGCCAGCTTATGCCCCCGACAGTCTGACCCCCCACCTGTGTCACTGGCTGCACACAGACACTGGAGCGAGACAGCCAGGGGACAGATGCAGTCACAGAGAGAAGAATGTGATGTGTCCGTGTTGGAGCCCCGCCCCCGCACAAGACAGCAACACAGCCCGGGAGAAGGGAAGTTTCTGCTCCAGAGTAGTGATGGGAATTCCGGCTCTTTTCAGAGAATCGACTCTTCTGAATCGGCTCCCATTAAAGAGCCGACTCTTACGGCTCTGAATCGGCTAAACACCACTCAGAATCGGAGTAAAATCCCCGCCCCCGTCTCCATGACAATTCCAGACTGCTTCTCTGACTGGGGCAATCCCTCCTGCTACTACTCTGCTCCGCCCCATACACTTCTACAGGCTGCAAGAGGAGGACTACATCTCCCAACATGCCTCAGCGCCCTTTATTGCAGAGCAAAGCAAAGCTCTGTGGGGCGGCTGAGGCATCGGCTCTTTCAAAACTGAGAACCGGCTCTTGTCGTTCGCAGCAAAGAGCCGGCTCTTAGAGCCGGCTCGTTCGCGAACGACCCATCACTACTCCAGAGATGATAAGCTGCATGCACAGGCAGAAGAGAAGGTATGCAGGCAGGCTGCTAAGAACACTTCCTGTCCTGTGTGCAGACTCCCAGTACTGTTATAACTGCTAGAATGTGCCCTGCTCTTTTGATACTAGAGTTCTCTTTGAAAGCTGGTTAGGCTGTAGGCTGGTAAAGCTGTAAACCTGTGCTTTAGTGCTGTGCTGTTTCTCCCTCTCCCCTCTCTGTTCCTCTGCCCCCTCTTCCATCTTATGCTGTATCTACCCCTCTCTGTTCCTCTGCACTCTCTTCCATCTTATGCTGTCTCTCCCTCTCCCCTCTGTTTCTCTGCACCCTCTTCCATCTTATGCTGTCTATCCCTCCCCCTCTCTGTTCCTCTACCCCCCTCTTACATCTTATGCTGCCTCTCCCTCTCTACTCTTTCCCTCTGCTCGGATTACGTGTATTTTCTGGAGAAACGCTTCCACATTACGATTATTTTCTGACAACGCTGTCCCATTACGATTATTTTCTGGTGAAACGCTGCTGCCCTATGATTAATTTCTGGTGAAATGCTGCTGCAATAAGTGTATTTTCTGGTGAAACACTGCCACATTACGATTATTTTCTGGTGAATTACGACTCTGAATTACGATAATTACAATTATTTTCTGATGAAACACTGCCGCATTATGATTATTTTCTGGTGAAACGATGCTGCATTATGATTATTTTCCTGGGGAGGAGGGGCTTGGGGGTGGGCGCCACAGGTTTTCTCGCCTGGAGTGACAAAATGACTAGAGGCACCCCTGAATAGAACCATTAGGTTGCTTAAAGGAGAACTGTAGTGAGAGGTATATGGAGGCTGCCATATTGATTTCCTTTTAAGCTATACCAGTTGCCTGGCAGCCCTGCTGATCTATTTGGCTGCAGTAGTGTGAATCACACCAGAAACAAGCATACAGCTAATCTTGTCATATCTTACAAAAATGTCAAACACCAGATCTGCTGCATGCTTGTTCAGGGTCTAGGGCTAAAAGTATTGGAGGCAGAGGATCTGCAGGATAGCCAGGTAACTGGTATTGCTTAAAAGGAAATCAATATGGTAGCCTCCATATACCTTTCACTACAGTTCTCCTTTAAAGGGAACCTTAACTGAGAGTGATATGGCTGTTTCCTGTAAACAATACCAGTTGCCTGGCAGTCCAGCTGATCTTTGTGACTGCAATAGTGGCTGAATCACACCCTGAAACAAGCATGCAGCTAATCCAGTCTGACTTCAGTCAGAGCACCTGATCTGCATGCTTGTTCAGGGGCTTTGGCTAAAAGTATTAGAGACACAGGATCAGCAGGCAATTCAGGCAACTGGTATTATTTTAAAAGGAAAAATTAGCTGCATGCTTGTTTCTGGAGGGTTCACACTACTGCAGCCAAATAGATCAGCAGGGCTGCCAGGCAACTGGTATAGCTTAAAAGGAAATCAATATGGCAGCCTCCATATACCTCTCACTACAGTTCTCCTTTAAGCAACCTAATGGTTCTATTGCATTGAGCATAAATGTTACATTTTAGGCTAGCTTCACTTACTTCTGTAGTGGTACAGTGCTTAGGGTGACGTGCCCACCACACAGTGAGATCTGGGTTTGATTCCCAGCTATGGTATTATCTGGTGTTTGACATTTTTGTAAGATCTGACAAGATTAGCTGCATGCTTGTTTCTGGTGTGATTCACACTACTGCAGCCAAATAGATCAGCAGGGCTGCCAGGCAACTGATATAGCTTAAAAGGAAATCAATATGGCAGCCTCCATATACCTCTCACTACAGTTCTCCTTTAACCACTTGCCGACCGCCTACTTCATATTGGCGGCGGCAAAGTGGCAGCCCCAGGACCACGTAACGCAGATTGGCGTCAGGTCCTGGGGCACTCTCTGGCCGGGGATCGCGCGCTGGGATGCGCGCGCATCCACCGACAATAGGCTCCGCCCACCCGCGACGTCAACCCGCCGGCCAATCGGAAGCGCCGGCGGGTTGTTAACCCCGCGATCGCCGCTACAAACTGTATAATACACTTTGTAATGTATACAAAGTGTATTATACAGGCTGCCTCCTGCCCTGGTGGTCCCAGTGTCCGAGGGACCACCAGGGCAGGCTGCAGCCACCCTAGTCTGCACCCAAACACACTGATCTGCCCCGCCCTGCCCCCTGATCGCCCACAGTACCCCTCAGACCCCCCCCTGCCCACCCCCCAGACCACCATTTGCACACAATCACCCCCCTAATCACCCATCAATCACTCCCTGTCACTATCTGTCAACGCTATTTTTTTTTTTAGTCCCTAAACTGCCCCCTGCTCCCTCCTGATCACCCCCCACCCCTCAGATTCTCCCCAGACCCCCCCAGACCCTCCCCCCCCCCCTGCGTACTGTATGCATCTATCCCCCCTGATCAACTGTCAATCACCTGTCAATCACCTGTCAATCACCTGTCAATCACCCGTCAATCACCCCCTGTCACTGCCACCCATCAATCAGCCCCTAACCTGCCCCTTGCGGGCAATCTGATCACCCACCCACACCAATAGATCGCCCGCAGATCCGACATCAGATCACCTCCCAAATCCATCGTTTACATCTATTCTCTCCTCTAAACACCCACTAATTACCCATCAATCACCCATCAATCACCCCCTATCACCACCTGTCACTGTTACCCATCAGATTAGACCCTTGCGGGCACCCAATCGCCCACCCACACACTCAGATTGCCCTCAACCCCCCCCCCTTATCGATTCGCCAGTGCATTATTTACATCCGTTCTTCCCTGTAATAACCCACTGATCACCTGTCAATCACCCCCTGTCACTGCCACCCATCAATCACCCCCTGTCACTGCCACCCATCAATCAGCCCCTAACCTGCCCCTTGCGGGCAATCTGATCACCCACCCACACCAATAGATCGCCCGCAGATCCGACATCAGATCACCTCCCAAATCCATCGTTTACATCTATTCTCTCCTCTAAACACCCACTAATTACCCATCAATCACCCCCTATCACCACCTGTCACTGTTACCCATCAGATTAGACCCTTGCGGGCACCCAATCGCCCGCCCACACACTCAGATTGCCCTCAACCCCCCCCCCCCTTATCGATTCAACAGTGCATTATTTACATCCGTTCTTCCCTGTAATAACCCACTGATCACCTGTCAATCACCCCCTGTCACTGCCACCCATCAATCACCCCCTGTCACTGCCACCCATCAATCAGCCCCTAACCTGCCCCTTGCGGGCAATCTGATCACCCACCCACACCAATAGATCGCCCGCAGATCCGACATCAGATCACCTCCCAAATCCATCGTTTACATCTATTCTCTCCTCTAAACACCCACTAATTACCCATCAATCACCCCCTATCACCACCTGTCACTGTTACCCATCAGATTAGACCCTAATCTGCCCCTTGCGGGCACCCAATCACCCGCCCACACGCTCAGATTGCCCTCAGACCCCCCCCCTTATCAATTCGCCAGTGCAATATTTACATCTGTTATTCCCTGTAATAACCCACTGATCACCTGTCAATCACCCATCAATCACCCCCTGTCACTGCCACCCATCAATCACCCCCTGTCACTGCCACCCATCAATCAGCCCCTAACCTGCCCCTTGCGGGCAATCTGATCACCCACCCACACCAATAGATCGCCCGCAGATCCGACATCAGATCACCTCCCAAGTGCAGTGTTTACATCTCTTCTCTCCTCTAAACACCCACTAATTACCCATCAATCACCCCCTATCACCACCTGTCACTGTTACCCATCAGATTAGACCCTAATCTGCCCCTTGCGGGCACCCAATCACCCGCCCACACCTCAGAACGCCCTCAGACCCCAGCCCTGATCACCTCGCTAGTGCATTGCTTGCATCTATTTCCCCCCTCTAATCACACCTTGAGACACCCATAAATCACCTCCTGTCACCCCCTAGCACACCTACCCATCAGATCAGGCCCTAATTTGCCCCGTGTGGGCTCCTGATCACTCGGCCAAACCCTCAGATCCCCCTCAGACCCCCTTCCGATCACCTCCCCAGTGCATTGATTGCATCTATTTTCCCCTCTAACCGCCCCCTGAGACACCCATCAATCACCTCCTGTCACCCCCCTAGCACTCCTATCCATCAGATCAGGCCCAATACATCCTGTCATCTAAGAGGCCACCCTGCTTATGACCGTTTCCACAAAATTTGCCCTCTCATAGACCACCTGTCATCAAAATTTGCAGATGCTTATACCCCTGAACAGTCATTTTGAGAAATTTGGTTTCCAGACTACTCACAGTTTTGGGCCCGTAAAATGCCAGGGCAGTATAGGAACCCCACAAGTGACCCCATTTTAGAAAGAAGACACCCCAAGGTATTCTGTTAGGTGTATGATGAGTTCATAGAAGATTTTATTTTTTGTCACAAGTTAGCGGAAATTGGATTTTTATTGTTTTTTTTTCACAAAGTGTCATTTTTCACTAACTTGTGACAAAAAATAAAATCTTCTATGAACTCACCATACCCCTAACGGAATACCTTGGGGTGTCGTCTTTCTAAAATGGGGTCACTTGTGGGGTTCCTATACTGCCCTGGCATTTTAGGGGCCCTAAACCGTGGGGAGTAGTCTAGAAAACAAATGCCTCAAAATGACCTGTGAATAGGACGTTGGGCCCCTTAGCGCACCTAGGCTGCAAAAAAGTGTCACACATGTAGTATCGCCATACTCAGGAGAAGTAGTATAATGTGTTTTGTGGTGTATTTTTACACATACCCATGCTGGGTGGGAGAAATCTCTCTGTAAATGGACAATTGTGTGTAAAAAAAATCAAAAATGTGTCATTTACAGAGATATTTCTCCCACCCAGCATGGTTATATGTAAAAATACACCACAAAACACATTATACTACTTCTTCTGAGTACGGCGATACCACATGTGTGACACTTTTTTGCAGCCTAACTGTGCTAAGGGGCCCAAAGTCCAATGAGTACCTTTAGGATTTCACAGGTCATTTTGAGACATTTGGGTTCAAGACGACTACTCACGGTTTAGGGCCCCTAAAATGCCAGGGCAGTATTGGAACCCCACAAATGACCCCATTCTAGAAAGAAGACACCCCAAGGTATTCCGTTAGGAGTATGGTGAGTTCATAGAAGATTTTATTTTTTGTCACAAGTTAGCGGAAATTGATATGTATTGTTTTTTTTTTCACAAAGTGTCATTTTCCGCTAACTTGTGACAAAAAAAAAATCTTCTATGAACTCACCATACCCCTAAAGGAATACCTTGGGGTGTCTTCATTCTAAAATGGGGTCACTTGTGGGGTTCCTATACTGCCCTGGCATTTTAGGGGCCCTAAACCGTGAGGAGTAGTCTAGAATCCAAATGCCTCAAAATGACCTGTGAATAGGACGTTAGGCCCCTTAGCGCACCTAGGTTGCAAAAAAGTGTCACACATGTGGTATCGCCGTACTCAGAAGAAGTAGTATAATGTGTTTTGAGGTGTATTTTTATACATACCCATGCTGGGTGGGAGAAATCTCTCTGTAAATGGACAATTGTGTGTAAAAAAAATCAAATAATTGTCATTTACAGGGATATTTCTCCCACCTAGCATCTGTATGTGTAAAAATACACCCCAAAACACATTATACTACTTCTCCTGAGTACGGCGGTACCACATGTGTGGCACTTTCTTGCACCCTAAGTGCGCTAAGGGGCCCAAAGTCCAATGAGTACCTTTAGGATTTCACAGGTCATTTTGCGACATTTGGTTTCAAGACTACTCCTCACGGTTTAGGGCCCCTAAAATGCCAGGGCAGTATAGGAACCCCACAAATGACCCCATTTTAGAAAGAAGACACCCCAAGGTATTCCGTTAGGAGTATGGTGAGTTCATAGAAGATTTTTTTTTTGTCACAAGTTAGCAGAAAATGACACTTTGTGAAAAAAAAACAATTCAAATCAATTTCCGCTAACTTGTGACAAAAAAAAAAAATCTTCTATGAACTCACCATCCTCCTAATGGAATACCTTGGGGTGTCTTCCTTCTAAAATGGGGTAATTTGTGGGATTCCTATACTGTCCTGGCATTTTAGGGGCCCTAAACCGTGAGGAGCAGTCTTGAAACGAAATTTCTCAAAATGACCTGTGAAATCCTAAAGGTACTCATTGGACTTTGGGCCCCTTAGCGCAGTTAGGGTGCAAAAAAGTGCCACACATGTGGTATCGCCGTACTCAGGAGAAGTAGTATAATGTGTTTTGGGGTGTATTTTTCCACATACCCATGCTGAGTGG
Organism: Hyperolius riggenbachi; assembly: GCF_040937935.1. Classification (NCBI taxonomy): domain Eukaryota; kingdom Metazoa; phylum Chordata; class Amphibia; order Anura; family Hyperoliidae; genus Hyperolius; species Hyperolius riggenbachi. The sequence continues at coordinate 170,712,505 of NC_090648.1, forward strand.
GAGAAATATCTCTATAAATTGACAATTGTGTGTTAAAAAAAGAAAACAATTGTCATTTACGGAGATATTTCTCCCACCCAGCATGGGTATGTGTAAAAATACACCCCAAAACACATTATACTACTTCTCCTGAGTACGGCAATACCACATGTGTGGCACTTTTTTGCAGCCTAACTGTGCTAAGGGGCCCAAAGTCCAATGAGCATCTTTAGGCTTTACAGGGGTGCTTACAATTAGGCACCCCCCAAAATGCCAGGACAGTGAACACACCCCACAAATGACCCCATTTTGGAAAGTAGACACTTCAAGGTATTCAGAGAGGAGCATAGTGAGTCCGTGGCAGATTTCATTTTTTTTTGTCGCAAGTTAGAAGAAATGGAAACTTTTTTTTTTTTTTTTTTTTGTTACAAAGTGTCATTTTCCGCTAACTTGTGACAAAAAATAAAATCTTCTATGAACTCACCATGCCTCTCACTGAATACTTTGGGATGTCTTCTTTCCAAAATGGGGTCATTTGGGGGGTATTTGTACTATCCTGGAATTTTAGCCCCTCATGAAACCTGACAGGTGCGCAGAAAAGTCAGAGATGCTTGAAAATGGGAAAATTCACTTTTTGCACCATAGTTTGTAAACGCTATAACTTTTACCCAATCCAATAAATATACACTGAATGGTTTTTTTTTTATCAAAGACATGTAGCAGAATAACTTTCGCGCTCAAATGTATAGGAAATTTTACTTTATTTGAAAACTGTCAGCACAGAAAGTTAAAAAAGTCATTTTTTTGACAAAATTCATGTCTTTTTTGATGAATATAATAAAAACTAAAACTCGCAGCAGCAATCAAATAGCACCGAAAGAAAGCTGTATTAGTGACAAGAAAAGGAGGTAGAATTCATTTAGGTGGTAGGTTGTATGACTGAGCAATAAACCGTGAAAGCTGCAGTGGTCCGAATGGAAAAAAAGGCTCTGGTCCTTAAGGGGTTTTATGACTGCAGTCCTTAAGTGGTTAAGCAACCTAATGGTTCTATTGCATTGAGCATAAATGTTAAATTTTAGGCTAGTTTCACTTACTTCTGTAGTGGTACAGTGCTTAGGGTGACGTGCCCACCACACAGTGAGATCTGGGTTCGATTCCCAGCTATGGTATGATGTATACTCATGTATGTATTCCCAGCTATGGTATGATGTACCAGCTATGGTATGATGTATACTGGTTTTTAAAATAGTATAATTCCCTGGCAGAAGAGACCCTCCTCCCTCCGGTAGGAGGGAGGTGGGAGGTATTAAAATCTCCCTAGCAGAGAGTGTAGCAGCTGTCCCATAACTAATTAGTGTAGGTAGGCAAATGGTATAAAGGACCTTGCTTGGAGGAGGGAGGGTGGGCGGATCCTCCAGCAGTGATGTGTATTTCACTCAATTAGGTGTGGCTCCAGGTATTAGAGCTTTTGAAACATGTTTTCTATCATTTTTCCAGTTGATAGAATTTTTTAAAACTTTGTAAGTTCACCTCCCCATTGAAGTCTATGGCGGTTCGCGAACTTTTTCGCGAACCGCACCTTTCGCGGAAGTTCGCGAACCTAAAATCGGAGGTTCGGCCCAACTCTAGTAAGGAATAGCGGAGATGCCGCCACGGAGACAAGCGGCATGGCGACTATCTACGCGTATCAGCCGGCGGCCTCTGCCGCGCGGTTAAAAGCTCAAGTTATGCCTGGTCCTTCCATTGCTCACAGGTTAAGAGCTATGCGCACGCGAGCAGAGCGACAGGACCTTTATGCAGCTAAGAGGGGGGTCAGCTGATCCTGCGGTCAGCTGACTCTAGCCGGCATCCGGATTGGCTGAGGGATTGGGGCGGCGCTGTGGAGCTTGCTGGGTATATATAGAGCAGGCCTGTCAGTAGCTCCACGTCTGCTGTTGCGTATGCTATATTGTGTTAGCGCTCAGACCCCAGTCAGTTTCCAAAGTGTGTTAGAACCAGCCGGAGCTGGGAAATCACACTTAGCTAAATTCTGTTGATAGCTTTAAAGTACTAGTGCATTGTTTATTTGTTATGACCTATTGCGTCCTCTGACTATTCTTCCGTTTGTCGATTCTGTACCTCACCCTATCTGAATCACGTTGCCGACCCTGCCTGTCCCTGACGTTGAATCAGTCTTCCAATTCTGTACTTTGTCTGTCCGTGCGTTGTGAACTCTGCCTGTCTGACCTCTCTCTACCCACACTAGTGGGTCCTGCCACTAGTGAGGGAAATCAGTTTCCTGCACCAATCTCCTAGGTGTAGGATACTGCCAAATAGTTGGGATACCTGCTCCTCAGGTATTCTAGGCTGCAGTACTGTCTGTGTCACTTGCTACTAGGCTGCAGTACTATCTGTGCTACTAGGCTGCAGTACTATTTGTGTCACTCCCTACTTGGCTGCAGCACTGTCTGAAGTCTCCTGCTCTTCGGAAGACTTCTCCCTCTCTCTCTTACTGTTGCACCAAGCACTAACACGTTGGTAGTCCTGTGTCTGGCTATACTGGTATTATTGGTGATTCTGCGGATCACACATAATCAGGTATAGCATCTGCATTGTTGGTGATACTGCAGATCACCAATAATCAGAATATCTGTTAGCTGACACCAATCGTTACATTCGTGTGAGGAAACGCGGAAAAGCCGCCGCAAGGGCTCAGAGTGAGGTGGCTGTTTCCGCGTCTAACATGGCGGCACAACGTGGAGAAACCGCCGCATGCCGCATGGGCAGAGCGGTGGAGTCCGCGTTGGAGGCGGCGGATTGCACGCATGGCAAAGCAGCTGACATTACGGCCGGACGCGGGGAAACCACCACTCGCTTAGAGAGCGGGGCGGCGGTCCCCACGCCTGAATCAATGGTTACATTACAAGACATGTCTGCTGTGGCTGGGACTGCTAGTCCACACAGGTTCAGAAGGACGCGCTGAGAGGCAGAGCTTATATGACAGCCAGAAAAGGGTCAGCTGACCAGGCGGGTCAGCTGACATTTTCACCACCTGCCATTGGTCCGGCACTTAGGGGAAGCGCTGGAGAGCACTTTACTATATATACTGGGTGCTGGTCCTTCTCTGGTTGTCTGCCGTTGCGATCACAACGTGGTAGCACTCAGACCTTGTCTGTATCTGTGTTCTAGCATAGTTTCCAAAGGTGTTGACATGAAGGCGTTCACACCTTAGCATTAGGAACATTGAATTGTTGTAACGGTGGCGGGGTCGTTTTCGTGGTCAGTGCACAAGACGCGCACTGACACAACGAAAACCCTCCACCAGCGTATGATTTTGGGAAACCCAGGCTAGGTGCTATGCACCCACAGAGGGCAATTCCCACCGGCAGATGGCGCTGTGGAGTGCAGGCGAACACCGCCGCTGCACAGCCACAGATGCCAGGTGGGAATTGTACAGAACCCGATAAACGGGGCTGAAGAGCCCGTAAAGAGAAATAGCACAGGGACAGGATGTATGTGTGTGCACCAAACTAGCCGCCACAACAGCGGAAACAAAGTGGGAACGCAATCACAAGATTGGCGATTGCCGATAGAGACACAAGACAGAGCAGGACAGCGCACAAGGGTAGCAAAGGCACAGCAAATCATACAATGAGGAGATACGGAAAATAACAAACGCTAGCTAACCGCGAACACCACACTCATTCGCAACAGTGCACGCGGTTATGCGTGGTCTCCACGTGATAAGCACAATAGAGACAAGCACGCCTAACTAACCATCGACAGAGAAACATGAAACAGAGGACGCAAACGCTTGCTTAACGGTTACCTCACCGAGCCTCCAGCAAGCGTCCGTAGCAGACAAGACAGACACACGAAAACAGGGACAAGTGAGAGATAGGATCCACAGCACTAGCGAAAAGTGGCTAGCGCGATCCCAGGAGACAGAACAGAAGGATCCACAGCCCTAGCGAAAAGTGGCTAGCGCGATCCCAGGAGACAGAACAGAAGGATCCACAGCGCTAGCGAAAAGTGGCTAGCGCGATTCCAGGAGACAGAGCAGAAGGATCCACAGCACTAGCGAAAAGTGGCGAGCGCCATCCCAGGAGACAGAACAGATGAGGTAGGCAGAAACAACCGCTGTTCCAACCTACACTCCAGACTCAATCAGAAGGATCCACAGCCGCTAACGCTAGGGCTTGTGCGATCCAAACACAAGACAGACGGAACAGGCAAAACAGATAATGCAATCCTAACTGCACTAGGGAACCTGCCTAGTGCATTCCCACAAATTACACTAAGATAACTTTAACAAACGGGAATGGCTGACACTCCAGGAGTGTCCATCAGGAACAGACCATGAAAGGGAAATGTCCAGCAAAGCATTCTGGGAGCAGAATGCTTTTATAGTGCCAGTCATCAAAAGAAGGCAGGTAACGGATTTGCATGACTAATTGTGAGGAATCGCGGAAGAGCCGCCGCCATGAGCCAGCGGCGGGCGGCTCTTTCCGCATCACACGGAGAGGCAGCCGCCTCTTCACATCATGAGGCGGCTGCCTCCATGCAGCAGGTGGGGCAATGCGGCGAAACCGCCGCGTTGGACGCGGCGGTTCGCGCACATGTCCCCGCAGCAGAGACACCGCTGAGCGGGGCTGCGGTGGCTGGGACCCGTAGTCCCACAGAGTTTAGAGTGACGCGCGCGCGCGCGCACTCAAGCAGGCCTTATGACACCCGGGAGAGAGTCAGCTGATCAGGCAGGTCAGCTGACTCTTTACTCCGCTCCCCATTGGTCCAGCAATCTGGGAGGTGCAGGGGATGCTTAGGTGCATATATACTGCCGGCTGTTCACTCTTGCTTCGTCTGGCGTTGCGATCACACATGTGGGAGCACCCAGATCCGTAGTCAGATCCTCAAGTGTGCCGGGACCAGCAGGAGCTGTAATCCTACACTTAGATAGATTTTGATAGCTAAAGTACTAGTTTGATTGTGATTATTTGTTATGACTTTTGCCTGCCTCGACTATCCGCCTGAACTCTGACCTTGTACCTCGATATTTCTGATACTCTGTTGCCGAACCTCGGCTCGTTCCTAGACTCTGTTTCTGCCTCCTGATTTTGTACCCCGATATATCTGATACCCCGTTGCCGAACCCTGCCTGTACTTTGACTCCGCCTTTGCCTACTGTATTTGTACTTTATCTGTCCGTGTGTGTATGACCTGGCTTGTCCGACCTCGAGAACCGACCTCACGATTGGAGGCGGTTCCCAGTCCTGTTAGTGACACTTCTTCCTGAGTGTCACTCTCGGACTTTCCTTCCTACTGTCAGTCTGACTCCTCCCGTCTTGGAGAGCTCAGGTCTGCGGAAGGAATCCGTGCAGTTCTCCTTGCTGCACCCAGGCCTCGGCATTTTTGTGTTACTGTTACACCAAACACTACACTCTACTCAGGTGAACAGAGGTTAGCCAGTATATTGGATTATCGGTGATACTGCAGATCACATATAATCTGGTATACGTCTGTATTCCCCGTGACGCTGCAGGTCACCGGTAATCAGACCTCTCTGTGCTTCACCGATCGTTACAGAACGCCAGACCAAAATACCGATGGAACGCACTGATCCTCTGACTGTGCTTGCCACTTCGGTGGATAGCATTCATCAGTCACTAGGCCAGCACAAAGCCTTAATTGATGCCTTAACAGGCTCTGTGAGAACCCTCCAGACATCAGTTGATTCAGTGCGATCCCCTCACAGTGAGGACATACGTATGCCTGTCCCTGATAAGTTTTCCGGCCACAAGTCTGACTTCCGGAATTTCAGGAGTAGAGTGTTGTCATATTTCGAGTTAAGACCCCGATCCTCGGGGACTGAGACCCAACGGGTCATTTTAATTAAAACTTTATTGACTGGAGATTCCCAGTCTTGGGCATACAACCTGCCCGCTACCGATACTGCCTTGACCTCAGTAGAGGAATTTTTTAAGGCCATGGCTATAATCTACGACGACCCTGATCTTGCGGCATTCTCAGAGCGGAAGATCAAACTCTTACGGCAAGGCAGAGGGTCAGTCGAGGATTATGCGGCAGAGTTCCGTAGGTGGTCAGTCACCTCGAGATTTGATAATTTTGCCCTCATGGACTATTTCTTGTCTGGGTTGTCGGAAGAGGTTTCCGATCTTATGTTGACCGTACCCGAGCCCAAGACAGTTGACGAGGCCATTTCATCAGCCATTCGCGTAGATCGCAGGCTACGCCATCAGAGGCAGGCTAGGAGTAGTCACCGGGTCAGGGTGACTTCGTATGCTGTACCAGCTGTAGCATCCCCAGTAACCGCAACTCCGTCTGTCTCGTCCTCTCCGGCCTTGCCTCCACCAGAGCCAATGCAAATTGGTCGATCAAGACTGACCCAGGTGGAGCGGAGGAGGAGAATGACGGAACAACTGTGCCTATACTGTGCAGAGGCAGGGCATAGGGTGCGAAATTGCCCCAACAGGGCGGGAAACGGGTCTGCCTAGGAGTAGTGGGGGGTGACACCCTAGGCACACAAACTTCACCCCTTAAAGAGAAAAAATTGCTTCTCCCTTGTACTGTCACATGGGATGATAGGTCTGTTGCCACTGAAGCTTTCATTGACTCCGGCTCAGCGGCTAACTTTATGAATTTTGAGTTTGCTCAGGAGTTGGGTCTACTACTCACTCCCGTGAGACCCCCCATTCAGGTTACGGCTGTTGACGATTCCCCTTTGCAGCGGAATTGTCCTCTGTCACAGACTCCGGTTGTGAAGCTCACCATAGGGGTATTGCACGAGGAGCAGTTACAATTTTTTGTTTTACACATGTCCACCTCCACTATAATCCTAGGCATGCCTTGGTTGCAAGTCCACTCCCCGCAGATAGACTGGGCCACAGGACAGTTGACAGCCTGGTCACCTCATTGTTTCCAGCAGTGTTTGGGGAGACTAACATTGGGTTTAACTAAGGTACAGGGGGAGGGTATACCGGAACAGTATTCGGATTATGCCGATGTGTTTTGTCCCAAGGCCGCGGATAAATTACCCCCGCATCGCCCATTTGACTGTCCCATTGACCTTCGTTCTGGTTGTATGCCTCCTCGAGGCCATTTATATAATTTATCTGGTCCCGAGAAACTTGCCATGCAGGAGTACATCCGTGAGAACTTAGCAAAGGGCTTTATTAGGCCATCCCGGTCACCCGCTGGGGCAGGCTTCTTTTTTGTTAAAAAGAAAGACGGGGGTTTACGGCCTTGCATTGATTATCGTGGCCTCAATAAAATCACGGTGAAGAATCGTTACCCGCTACCACTTATAGACGATTTATTCACACAAGTCACTGAGGCTAGGATATTTTCAAAATTGGATTTACGGGGGGCATACAACCTGGTGCGTATAAGGAGGGGCGATGAATGGAAGACGGCCTTCAATACCCCTGATGGGCACTACGAGTATAGGGTGATGCCTTTCGGCTTGTGCAATGCCCCGGCCGTCTTCCAGGAACTCATCAATGAGGTTTTTCGGGAGGTCTTGGGAAAGTTCGTCCTAGTCTATCTTGACGACATTCTCATTTTTTCTAACAACCTCCCGGAACACAGAACCCATGTCAGGATGGTGTTAGACAAACTGAGGCAGAATCGGTTATACGCCAAACTCGAGAAATGTATTTTTGAGGTCACGTCGGTGGCTTTTTTGGGGTATATAATCTCCACCTCAGGTCTGTCTATGGACCCTGCCAAGGTTTCCGCGGTCCTAGAATGGCCACAGCCGGTGGGGTTAAAATCATTGCAACGGTTCTTGGGGTTTGCGAATTATTATAGAAGGTTTATAAAGGGGTACTCCACAGTTGTCGCCCCTCTCACTAGCCTTACTAAAAAAGGGGCAGACACCACTCATTGGTCTCCCGAGGCCTTACAGGCTTTTTCTAAGTTAAAGGGGTTGTTCTGCTCAGCCCCCATACTCAGACATGTGGACACTTCCTTTCCGTTTATTGTTGAGGTAGACGCCTCGGAGATCGGGGTGGGGGCTGTGCTGTCCCAGCGTTCTGGTCTTCAGGGTAGACTACACCCGTGTGCCTATTTTTCTCGAAGGTTCTCTCCGGCAGAGAGAAACTACGACATAGGCAACAGGGAGCTCCTAGCCATCAAATTGGCCTTTGAAGAATGGCGTCATTGGCTAGAGGGAGCCGAGCACACGATCACGGTTTATACCGACCACAAAAACCTAGAATACATCGAGGGGGCTAAAAGGTTAAGCCCGAGACAGGCTTGGTGGTCGCTATTTTTTTCGAGATTTACATTTTTGATCACATACACGCCAGGTAGTAAGAATACCAAGGCGGACGCACTTTCTAGGTGTTTTGAGCCGGAGACAGCACAGCCCTCTGTTTCCGAGACCATTGTCCCACGAAGTATGGTGTTAGCCGCCACCGAGACTTGGGAGGACTGGAAAGAGACTTTGAGTCCTTTTCAGCAGGATATCCCAGAAGGGAAACCAGACGGGGTGTTATTTGTTCCGTTACCACTCCGTTTTCAGATCTTGGAGATGGTTCATTCCCATAAGAATGCGGGACATCCGGGAGCGTCTAGAACGCAAGATCTCGTGGCCAGATGTGTATGGTGGCCTTCGCTGGCCGCCGACTGTAAGGAGTTTGTCAGGGAATGTGCGGTGTGCGCAAAAAGCAAGCCCTCCCGCCTGGCACCTGTAGGTACTTTACAGCCTTTGCCCACCCCGAGTGAGCCATGGACCCATTTGTCCATGGACTTTGTGGGAGAGCTTCCGAGATCTGAGGGCATGTCAGTTATTTGGGTGGTGGTTGACCGTTTTAGTAAGATGGCCCACTTCGTGCCTCTGAAAGGACTCCCCTCGGCCCAGGAACTGGCCGATTTATTTATCATCCATGTTTTCAGACTGCATGGCATTCCAGAAAACATAGTATCCGATCGGGGAGTCCAGTTTGTTTCGAAGTTTTGGAAGGCATTTTGTCACCTAATGGGCATGAAATTGTCATTTTCCTCGGGGTACCACCCGCAGACAAACGGCCAGACGGAGAGGGTCAACCAATCCTTAGAGCAATTTTTGAGGTGCTATGTTGCCGAGACACAGAGCGATTGGGTTAAATATATTCCTTATGCAGAGTTTGCCCACAATAACTTGAAGAGCTCTTCCTCAGGTTTCTGTCCATTTCAGATTGTGACAGGTAAATTGCCTAAATTCTCTCCTTTGCCAGTTGCATCCACTCCGTTCCCAGCTTTGGAGGCCTGGCAAAGGTCATTTAGAGACAGGTGGTGGACCATTAAGAATAATCTCGTTAAAGCATTTCAGAGTCAGAAAGGTCAGGCTGATAAGAGACGCTCGGTAGAGTGGAGATTTCAACCAGGAGATTTGGTTTGGGTGTCATCTCGTCACCTGACCCTGAAACAACCCTCTGACAAACTTGGTCCCAGGTTCGTGGGTCCATTCCCAGTTACTAGGAAGATCAACGATGTCACGTATACCGTGGATCTTCCCGCCAGCATGCGTGGAGTGAGGTCTTTCCACGTATCACTTCTCAAACCCGCAGCCCAGGTGGGTCCCACTCCTCCTCCTCCGGTGTTAGTCAATGCCCAACCCGAGTATGAGGTGGAGAAGATCATAGACTCACGTACTGTACAGAACTCGGTACAGTATCTCGTACATTGGAAGGGGTACGGCATTGAGGAGAGGCAATGGGTACCTGGGAACCGCATGCATGCGGATGAGTTAGTAAGGGAATTTCACGCTTCACATCCAGAGAAGCCTAGAAGGAGCTGTCCGGAGTCCACTCCTCGGGGGGGGGGGGTACTGTGAGGAATCGCGGAAGAGCCGCCGCCATGAGCCAGCGGCGGGCGGCTCTTTCCGCATCACACGGAGAGGCAGCCGCCTCTTCACATCATGAGGCGGCTGCCTCCATGCAGCAGGTGGGGCAACGCGGCGAAACCGCCGCGTTGGACGCGGCGGTTCGCGCACATGTCCCCGCAGCAGAGACACCGCTGAGCGGGGCTGCGGTGGCTGGGACCCGTAGTCCCACAGAGTTTAGAGTGACGCGCGCGCGCGCGCACTCAAGCAGGCCTTATGACACCCGGGAGAGAGTCAGCTGATCAGGCAGGTCAGCTGACTCTTTACTCCGCTCCCCATTGGTCCAGCAATCTGGGAGGTGCAGGGGATGCTTAGGTGCATATATACTGCCGGCTGTTCACTCTTGCTTCGTCTGGCGTTGCGATCACACATGTGGGAGCACCCAGATCCGTAGTCAGATCCTCAAGTGTGCCGGGACCAGCAGGAGCTGTAATCCTACACTTAGATAGATTTTGATAGCTAAAGTACTAGTTTGATTGTGATTATTTGTTATGACTTTTGCCTGCCTCGACTATTCGCCTGAACTCTGACCTTGTACCTCGATATTTCTGATACTCTGTTGCCGAACCTCGGCTCGTTCCTAGACTCTGTTTCTGTCTCCTGATTTTGTACCCCGATATATCTGATACCCCGTTGCCGAACCCTGCCTGTACTTTGACTCCGCCTTTGCCTACTGTATTTGTACTTTATCTGTCCGTGTGTGTATGACCTGGCTTGTCCGACCTCGAGAACCGACCTCACGATTGGAGGCGGTTCCCAGTCCTGTTAGTGACACTTCTTCCTGAGTGTCACTCTCGGACTTTCCTTCCTACTGTCAGTCTGACTCCTCCCGTCTTGGAGAGCTCAGGTCTGCGGAAGGAATCCGTGCAGTTCTCCTTGCTGCACCCAGGCCTCGGCATTTTTGTGTTACTGTTACACCAAACACTACACTCTACTCAGGTGAACAGAGGTTAGCCAGTATATTGGATTATCGGTGATACTGCAGATCACATATAATCTGGTATACGTCTGTATTCCCCGTGACGCTGCAGGTCACCGGTAATCAGACCTCTCTGTGCTTCACCGATCGTTACACTAATGTACGCAAATCCCTCAGCAACACAAGCTGCACAGCTGACAGAAGGTCTCCTTTCCAGAGTCCTGCAGCAAGCAAACCTAAACAATGGTCAAAAGGCTGCCTGCCTGCGCAGGCAGCTGAGCGGATTCTCACAATTGTATTATTTGTTATGACCTTCTGCCTGCCTGACTATTCCTCTGAACTCTGATCTTGTACCTTGCTATTTCTGATATCCTGTTGCCAAACTCTGCTCGTTCCTGGACTCTGTATTTGCCTCCTGATTCTGTACTGTGCTATTCTGATACTCCGTTGCCAAACCCTGTCTGGTTATTGGATTCCGTATCTGCCTCCTGAATCTGTACCTTATCTGTCTGTGTGTTAACGACCTGGCTTGCCGACCTCGAGAACTGGCCTTACTGTTAGAGGCTGTTCCCAGACCTGTTAGTGACACCCTCCCTCTCGGGTGTCACTCACGCTCTGTCCTTCCTACCCTCAGCCTAGCCCCTCCCCCCTGGAGAGTCTAGGTCATAGGAAGGAACATACTTCTGGAGAAGTACTCAAAGTATACTGTTGCATCTAACACTCACTTGTTCTTTCTGGTGTCCAGAGGTTAGTAGATATATCTGATTATCGGTGATACTGCAGATCACCAATAATCGGGTAGATTCTGTATTCCTGGTGAGACTGCAGTTCACCGGTAATCAGATCCTCTCTGTGTTACACCAAACGTTACAATTCGGATACAGATATCCGAATCGGATCTGGATTTTAAAAAGTACTATCCAAGCAACACTAGTCATCCAGTATAGGTTAGCAAGGTGCAAATGTTGCCCAGTATAAGATAGCTAGGTACAGGAGTCCCTCAGTATAGGTACCTATGTTCACCTAGTATAACTTTAGTATGTGCAGGGGCTTCAGTAAAAGTTAGCCAGAAATTGGGGAGCTACTATAGATTCTGCAGCACACAAGGAGATAACTGTGCACCTGTCTCTTTAAGACCTTTTATTTAGTAGACAACATACAGCCACAAATACAACAGTTTGACAAGGGTGACCAGGGGGTGAACGGTGCTGTCCTGTTCACCCCCTGGTCACCCTTCCCAGCTCACCAAGACACCCTCCACCACCCAGGTTTGATGCATCTTTACTACTTGTCAAACTGTTGTATTCGTGGCTGTATGCTGTCTACTGAATAAAAGGTCTTAAAGAGACAGGTGCACAGTTATCTCCTTGTGTGCTGTATGCCCTTTAGTTGTGCTCTGCACTACTGTACTTGCTGCATGTCTCATGTTATGACCTTTACAGCCTATGGAGGAGTGTGTGGATTAAGTGAAGCATTGTCATTACGTATACAAGCTCCTGCAGAGGGGCCAACCCTCAAGATAAACAGCCGGGTGCCGGGTGCAATTTCCTACTTCAGTGTACCAACTACTATAGATTCTTCTGCCGCTGCCAGCCCACCTGACTGTGTGCCCACCTGGTGTGCAGCACTCTGTGCTGCGGCCTCCTCCTGAGCTCCCTGCGTTGCCTGGCGTGGCTGGACTTTGGATCGTTGGTGGCCGGGGCTCATGTCGCTTGGAGAGTGGAAGCTGCTGTGCACGGGGCTGCACCGCTGTCAGGGAGGCCTGCCATGTACTGTGGAGAGATGCAGGCCACCCTGCCGGTACTATTATATTTTAAATTATAAGCTTGTTGTAACGATCGGTGTAACACAGAGAGGGTGTGATTACCGGTGATCTGCAGTATCACCAAGAATGCAGAATATACCTGATTATTGATGATCTGCAGTATCACCGATAATCAGATATATCTACTAACCTCTGGACACCTGAGAGATGAGAGTGTTTGGTGCAACAGTAATACTTTGAGGAAAGCACCCGTGGGATGGGTGCTAGACAGTAGGAGCTACTGATAAGGATTAGCTTCCTTCCCCAGGCCTGCTGCTCCCCAAGGGGCGGAGCCAGGCTGAGACAGTGGGAAGGACAGAACGTGAGTGACACCAGCGGTGGAGTGTCACTGACAGATCTGTGAACTACAGTATCTCCTAACAGGAGAGATAGTTCTCGAGGTCGGGCAAGCCAGGTCGTCAACACACGGATGTAACGATCGGTGAAGCACAGAGAGGATCTGATTACCGGTGATCTGCAGTATCACTGGGAATACAGATATATACCAGATTATAAGTGATCTGCAGCATCACCGATAATCCGATATACTAGCTAACCTCTGTTCACCTGAGTAGAGTGTAGTGTTTGGTGTAACAGTAACACTTCAAGGACTAGGCTTTAGTGCAGCAAGGAGTACTGCACAGCTTCCTTCCGCAGACCTGAGCTCTCCAAGACGGGAGGAGTCAGACTGACAGTAGGAAGGATTGTCTGAAAGAAACCCTCAGGACGAAGGGTCGCTAACAGAGCGAGGAACCGCCTCTAACGGTAAGGTCGGTTCTCAAGGTCGGACAAGCCAGGTCGTACACACACGGACAGATACAGTACAAGATCAGAAGACAAAGGCGGAGTCTAAGTACAGGCAGGGTTCGGCAACGGGGTATCAGATATATTGAGGTACAGAATCAGGAGGCTGAGGCGGAGTCTAGGAACGAGCCTGGGTACGGCAACAGAGTATCAGAAATATCGAGGTACAAGATCAGAGTTCAGGAGGATAGTCAAGGCAGGCAAAGGTCATAACAGATAATCACAATCAAACTAGTACTTTAGCTATCAACAGAATCTAGCTAAGTGTAGGATTACAGCTCCAGCTGGTCCCGGCACACTTATGGATCTGACTACGGATCTGGGTGCTCCCACATATGTGATCGCAACGCCAGACACCAGAGAAATGACCAGCTAGCAGTATATATACACATGTGTTTTCCCAGCACCTCCCTAAGTGCTGGACCAATGAAGAGTGGAGTCAGAGTCAGCTGACCAGCCTGGTCAGCTGACTCACTTCTGGTTGCTATAAGGCCTGCCTCTCCGCGCGCACGCGCGTCCTACGAAACCTGAAGGGACTACGAGTCCCAGCCACCGCAGCCCTGCTCTGCGGTGTCTCCGCAGCGGGGACATACGCGCCAACCGCCGCGTCAGACGCGGCGGCTATGCCGCGTTCTGCAATGCCATGCACGGGGGCAGCCGCCTCAGACTGAGTGGAGGCGGCTGCCTCCCCGTGCTTGCCCATATCGTGCGCGGAAAGAGCCGCCTGCCGCTGACTCCTGGCGGCGGCTCTTCCGCGATTTCTGACAACGGACAGATAAAGTACAGAGACAGGAGGCAGATACAGAATCCAGAGACTAGCCGAGTTTTGGCAACAGAGAATCAGAAAGACAAAGTACAAAATCAGAGATCAGGAGAATGGTCAGGAATGCAGAAAGTCATAACAGATAATCAACAATGCCTAAACTTGAGTGTGAGCTCCAAGATTCTCACACTCCAGGAACTAGACTAGATAATACAAATAATACAGATGGTACAGAATTCCTAGACTAAGGTGTGAGTTCCTTGGCCGTCAACACCTTGGAAACTGGTCTAGATAACAATACAGATAATAACAGAATTCCTAGGCTAAGGTGTGAGCTCCGTGATCATCAACACCTTGGAAACTGACTAATAAACACAGATACTGACAAGGTCTGAGTGCTACCACGTAGTGATCGCAACGCCAGACACCAGATGAATGACCAGCACCCAGTATATATACACCGGCGCTCTCCAGCGCCACCCCTAAGTGCTGGACCAATGAAAGTTGCCGCAATTGTCAGCTGACCGGCTTGGTAAGCTGACCCTTCTCTGACTGCCATAAAGGTCTTGCCTCTCTGCGCGCGCGCGTCCTCCTAAACCAGTGTGGACTATCAGTCCCAGCCACACCAGTCATGTGTTGTAATGTTTCTGCTGTGTTAAATGCGGAATCCGCTGCACCGCTGTCTGGGTGTGCGGCGTTTATTCCACATTCCGCCTTACTGAGAGGAGCAGGCCTATGCGAGCAACTTGCCGCATTGGACGCGGAATCCGCCGCCCTGTTGTTAGAGCATGCGGCGGTTTCTCCGCGCTCCGACTGCGCCCCAGCTGCCATGTTAAACGCGGAGTCAGCCGCCTCACCTTGAGTATTGGCGGCGGCTTTTCCGCGTTTTCTCACACTTGTTGTGAGGATCCGCTCGGCTGCCTGCGCAGGCAGGCAGTTTTTTGACCACTGTTCAGGTCTGCATTCTGCAGGTCTCTGGAAGAGAGACCTTTTGTCAGTTTTGCAGCTTGCTGCTGAGGAATTTGCATACGTTTGTCATGCAGATAGCCTAGCCACATCCTTTGTAGGCTTGCTCTATATATACCATGTGATATCACAGACCGGGGCTGGTCATAAGGGTTAGTCCTGTGAGACACTGGAGTGTCAGCCTTGCTCATTGTTTGAAGATTAGCTTAGAGTAATTCCTGGGACTGCACTAGGCAGATTCCCTAGTGCATGTAATGATCTGCTCAGCTGCCTGTGCAGGCAGCCTTTTGATCACTGTTCAGGTCTGCATTCTGCAGGTCTCTGGAAGAGAGACCTTTTGTCAGTTGTGCAGCTTGCTGCTGAGGAATTTGCATATGTTTGTCATGCAGATTGCCTAACCACATCCCCTGTGGGCTTGCTTTATAAAGAGCTATGTTTCCCACAGTAAGTTGCTGGTCATAAGAGTTAGATCCTGTGTGACACTCGCCGGGAGTGTCAGCCTTGCTCTTTGTTGAAGATTAGCCTAGAGTAATCCCTGGAAACTGCACTGGGCATGTTTCCTTAGTGCAGTTAGGATTGCTTATCTGTTTTGTTTGTCTGTTGCGATTGTCCTGTCCCAGCGGTGGTCGACAGGAAATCGTTCTGTGTGTCTGGGTGCTAACCGGAACAGCGGTTGTTACTGGTAGCCCCTTCTGATCTGTTTCCCTGGATCGCACTAGCATCTTCCGCTAGTGCTGTGGATCCTTCTGTTCTGCTACTCTGTACCTGGATCGAACTAGCATCCTGCGCTAGTGCTGTGTATCCTTCTGTTCTGCTACTCTGTACCTGGATCGCACTAGCATCCTGCGCTAGTGCTGTGGATCCTTCTGTTCTGCTACTCTGTACCTGGATCGCACTAGCATCCTGCGCTAGTGCTGTGGATCCTTCTGTTCTACTACTCTGTACCTGGATCGCACTAGCATCCTGCGCTAGTGCTGTGGATCCTTCTGTTCTGCTACTCTGTACCTGGATCGCACTAGCATTATGCGCTAGTGCTGTGGATCCTTCTGTTCTGCTACTCTGTACCTGGATCGCACTAGCATCCTGCGCTAGTGCTGTGGATCCTTCTGTTCTGCTACTCTTTACCTGGATCGCACTAGCATCCTGCGCTAGTGCTGTGGATCCTTCTGTTCTGCTACTCTGTACCTGGATCGCACTTGCATCCTGTGCTAGTGCTGTGGATCCTTCTGTTCTGTCTTCCTGGATCGCGCTAGCCACTTTCGCTAGTGCTGTGGATCCTATCGTTCGCTTATTCATGTTTTCGTGTGTCTGTCTTGTCTGCTACGAACGCTTGCTGGAGGCTCGGTGAGGTAACCGTTAAGCAAGCGCTCGCGTCCTCTGTTTCATGTTTGTCTGTTGGTGGTTAGTTAGGCGTGCTTGTCTCTATTGTGCTTATCACGTGCAGACCGCGCATAAACGCGTGCACTGTTGCGAATGAGTGCGGTGTTCGCGTTTAGCTAGCGTTTGTTATTTTACGTATCTCCTCATTGTATGATTTGCTGTGCCTTTGCTACTCTCGTGCTCTGCCTTGCTATAACCTTGTGTCACGTCTGGCGATCGCACCTCTCGCAATCGCGTTCCTACTTCATATCTGCTGTGGGGTGTGCACCGTCACGGGTTGGCGACTAGTTTGGTGCACACACATACAATCTGTCTCTGTGCTCATTCTCAATCGCCTCTCTTGCGGTTGCGTTCCGTCCCTTCGTGCAATTCCTGTCTGGCGTGTGTGGTAGGGCAGAGGAGCTGTTCCTCTGCACTCCACAGCTCCCCCTATCGACAGGAATTTCCCTCTACAGGTGCATTGCACCTTCTGCTGGGTTTTCGCAAATTATAAGTTTGTGGAGGATTTCCGCAGTGTCAGCGCACACGTCTTGTGCGCTGATCACGGAGAGAGTTCCACAATCGTTACAGTATGACCAGCCCAACCAAAATTCCCAGTGTAGAGGGAATTTCTGATTTGTACGATTTTGTCAAGTATGGGTCCTGTGTCTTTAAGAACTTTAAAAGGCTAAACTCAGAGACCAAAGCGGAATTTCTCTCTGAATGTGTGAGGTTTTGCCTGGATCCCACCTTTCAGATTGCTGATCCGTCTACGTCGGCTCTTCAGTTTGCCTATGTGCTCTTAAAAGACGATTTGTTCACCTGGGCGTATGATGTGCTAAAAAACAATTCGTGGAATGATAATTTGTATCAGTTTCTTGCAGTGATATTCTCTCACTGGTTTGGACTGCCTGGCTTACCACCTGCTCTGATTGAATGTGTAGCTGCTGATAAGTCAGCTGATCTTTCCCTTCCATGCAAAACCATTCAGTATGATAATGATGTTGATCTGTCTCCTGCTTTTTTGCCTCAATCCAAAGCTTATGTGGATCCTACTATAGGTAGGATCGCACACTATATTAAAGCAGTTAAAAAATCTGTTCTTGTTCCCGAACTCCACCCATATGGAGATTATCTGGATACTGGCCTGTTTGAACCTCCATTTGCTTCATGGGAAATTGAGACCTTGATGGAGGAATTTGATTTTGATTGGAAAGTCTTTTGCGATTTTTACATCGCAAAAAGCGAAGATGTCTTGAATGATTGTCTCGATTCTATGTACCTATTGATTGATTCCGATGAATGTGACGAGGGTGATGTGGATCTGATTTATGTATGGCAGACGATTTTGGATGAGTTGCACACACACCAACCAATTGATTCCAATAAAGAGACATCGTTGTCGGATGATTGTTTCTGCCTTTCTGGGGTAAAGCATGTGAGTCGTGACAATGTGCGATCTGAAGTGAGTGGGTGCGCCACTGTGGTTGATTCCTGTGCGAATTCTGGAGGATTCTCTCCTGACTGCGTGCAGTTTAAATCTGTGCGATCTGATGCCTGTTTCTCTGATGTTCCTGCAGATTGTGATCAGCATGAATGTGCCAGTTTTCTCAAGGATATGTGGGACCCCTTGTCATTTAGAGACAGATCTTTAAGATCTTCCATCTGTGATCCTGCCATGGGGAAAATTCCAAAATTTTGCAGCATCAAAAGTAAAATTAATATGTCTAATAAAGTTTTTCCTGATGTTGTCACAATTTCTACTGCAGATGCGTCTTTGTCTCACCCTGTTCACACCTGTAAGGGCCCGTTGCCTGGTGACAGTTGCTCCAGTGTTTCTGTCCTGAACACCTTACAGTCTGCCCCGCAGATCGCGGAGGTTTGCGCTATGGAAGCGTCAGTTTCACAACCTAAAGCGATTTTTGATTCGCAGGTTTTGCGTTCTGGCTCCTCGGATTTGACATTGTTAGCCGAATCTAAGAGTGAGACAGCGCTTCGGTTTTGCAAATCTGACTCTGAAACATTTTTGCTGGGTCCAGAGAAAGTTTCTCTGAGCCTGCCCTGTACCATGAAAAACAATACGATGTCCAATCACACTGACATTTGTGAGTCCCTTTCTCGTTCTGAGGAAAATGCTGATTCTGCACCCTGTACTCTGGATGAGTTAAGATGGCCTTGTTTAGAGTCTCCTGCAGTGTCCCTAGAGGCTCGTCTAGGTATTGCCACTATACTCACCTGTTTTTCTGCAGTTTTGGAGTTGCAAGCTAGTTTGACTGCTACGCAGAATTCTGGGTGCAGTGAGATTAAAGTTAGGGAGTCAGTATGTGTTCCAGTAAATATTCCTGTACGTTCCGCTCATGATGATGAAATTCAGTCTCAGTTTATGGTGGAACCTTCCCTGGGACATCTGCCCTGTCCACAAAATAAAGTTCCAGTTTTGCCCTGTAACATGGATAGTTTTGAATCCTTCTCAGAAAACTTGGAAAATGATGTTCCTGAGGTCTTGTCTGATGTCCTGGAGACCTCCGAGTTCCTCCCAAAGGGTGCAGAACTTGTAGGAGATGTCTCCTGCCCCCCAAGTCCTTCTGAGGTGTTGCCCACTTCAGTAAGCATTGCTGTTGTGCTGACTACCCTTGCAGCTCTGGTGGAGCTTCACTCATATGTAGTCAATGATGATATTATTGTCACAGAGATTTCTAGGTTTGAGTCCAAACCTTCTTTTGAAAGTCCAGTGCTTGTGACCACTGCTCGTGATGATTCTCTGCCCGGTTCTGGTTTTGGTCTTGTCGTGACAGACTCTGAGGTTGGCAGTTCCTCGACGTGTCCTGAGGTTCCCCTTGGGCTAGTGTACCCCGATGTGTTCTGTGACCCAGAAAGCCCAAGTGTGTCTCGGTTGCCAGCCTGCTCAGATGCTTCCTCGGTGGAAACCTGTTCTGATGTTGCCTGCCTGCATGCCCAGAGGTGGTCCCCGAAGGCCCTGTTCTTGATGCTTGTCCTGGTAATTCTGAATCCGGAATTGTCATTGGTTCCATAGGGGTTCTTGATAGTTCTCCATGTGAGCCTGGTGATCGTTCTGCCCTCCTGGGATCTCTGCGGAGCTTCAAAGTGTTCTGGGAGATCCTAGGAGAAATAATTCCTGGTACCTTGGATGAGATCAGCAGTGGGTGCTTTGAGGAAAGGGACACTTCGAATAGGTATTGTGGCAGGTTTGGTATTTTTGAACGGTCCTTGGAAGGTGGTGGACATGGCTCGGTGGGTGTCGATGGCTTCTTCTCTGGCATTCACAGTCCTGATGGGTGTTACACTGAGACTTGTGGTACTGATGGGCATGTTTCAGTGGCTTCTCCTTCCGATGAGGTCGGTTTCGGGTGGGCTGACTCTGGAATTAGGCCTTGTCGGGCTGTCCTGACCTTCATGAGTCTTCAGTTAGAGTCTTTTGCAAATGTCAGGTTAGAGGCTCGTCTGGAATCCGACCCTAGAGGGGGGGGGGGGGGGGGAATGTGAGGATCCGATCGTCTGCCTGCGCAGGCAGGCAGTTTTTTGACCACTGTTTAAGTATGCATTCTGCAGGTCTCTGGATTAGAGACCTTTTGTCAGTTTTGCAGCTTGCTGCTGAGGAATTTGCATACGTTTGTCATGCAGATTGCCTAGCCACATCCTTTGTAGGCTTGCTCTATATATACCATGTGATATCACAGACCGGGGCTGGTCATAAGGGTTAGACCTGTGACACACTGGAGTGTCAGCCTTGCTCATTGTTTGAAGATTAGCTTAGAGTAATTCCTGGGACTGCACTAGGCAGATTCCCTAGTGCAGTTAGGATTGCATATCTGTTTTGTTTGTCTGTTGCGATTGTTCTGTCCCAGCGGTGGTCGACAGGAAGTCGTTCTGATCTTTGTTCTTGGAGTATAGCTGGAGCAGCGGTTGCTACCAGCTATCTCCTCTATCTGTCTTGCCTGGATCGCACTCGCCTTGCGCTAGTGCTGTGGATCCGTCTGATCTCCATCTCTCTTGCTGTACTTTGGATCGCACTTGCTCTGGCGGAAAGAACAGTGGATCCAGCTCGCTCTGTTTCTATACTTGGATCGCACTCGCTCTGGCGGAAAGAGCAGTGGATCGTATCTCTCACTTATTCCTGTTTTCGTGTATCTGTCTTGTCTGCTACGAACGCTTGCTGGAGGCTCGGTGAGGTAACCGTTAAGCAAGCGCTCGCGTCCTCTGTTTCGTGTTTGTCTGTTGGTGGTTAGTTAGGCGTGCTTGTCTCTGTTGTGCTTATCACGCGGAGACCGCGCATAAACGCGTGCACTGTTGCGACAATAAGAAGATACTGTTGTATCTTCTTATTGTATGATTTGCTGTGCCTTTGCTACTCTCGTGCTCTGCCTTGCTGTAGCGTTGTGTCACCTCTGGCAATCGTCTCTCTCGCGATTGCGTTCCTACTTCATATCTGCTGTTGTGTATGCACCGTCGCGGGTTGGCGACTAGTTTGGTGCACACACATACAATCTGTCCCTGTGCTTATTCTCTTCCGCAATCGCTTCTCTTGCGATTGCGTTCTCACTTGGTTTCTTCTGTTGTGTGTCCACCGTCGCAGGTTGGCGGCTAGATTGGTGGACATACATACATTCCTCATCTGTGCTTATTCGGTCTTGTGTCGCTGTCAGCAATCGCCATCTCTGGCGATTGCCTTCTCGCTTTGTCTTCATGGTTGTGTGTTCATCGTCGCAGGGTGGCGACTAGTTTGGTGGACACACATACCCTCTGTCGCTTTGATCTCTCTCTTTCAGGGCTATCTTGCCCTGCGTTTCTTCCCTTCGTACAATTCCTGTCTGGCGTCTGTGGCAGAGCAGAGGAGCTGTTCCTCTGCACTCCACAGCTCCACCTGTCGATAGGAATTTCCCTCTACAGGTGCATTGCACCTTTTGCTGGGTTCCCTCAAATTACACGCTTGTGGAGGATTTCCGCAGTGTCAGCGCACGTCTTGTGCGCTGATCACGGAGAGAATTCCACAGTCGTTACACTTGTAAATGGTTATGGATGCAAAACTGACAAAATGCACCTTTATTTCCAAATAAAATATTATGATAAGGACATAATTGAAATGGTGTAATAACGGGACAAATGAGCAAATAAAATACGTGGGTTTTAATTATGGTAGTGTGTATGATTTTAAAGCTATAATGACCGAAAACTGAGATACAATGATTTTTTTTTCTTAATATTCGCGTTAAAATGCATTTAGAAAAAAATAATTCTTAGCAAAATGTACCATCCAAAGAAAGCCTAATTGGTAGCGGAAAAAAACAAGATATAGATTAACTAATTGTGAGAAGTAGTGATAAAGTTATTGGCAAATGAATGGGAGGTGAAAATTGCTCAGAAGCATAATGTGAAAAATCACTGAAGGCTAAGTGGTTAAACCCACTTAGGAATTCCACTGTGCATGGGGATAAAGGGTTAATGACATGGGGGTGGGGGTTGTTATGCTTTTTTTTTTTTTTACTTAAAAAAAAAAAAAAACTTCTTGCATGGACATGGTGCTATCAAAAGTGTACTTGCAAGTTCTAAACAATAGTAATGTCATGTCTACACAAACAAGTTAGGTGGTAGACAGGAGTTGATATGCTGGGGGATGGGCTTTGAACATACAGCCATATATTGGTATGCACCTGCTATTGGAAAGTCTTCCCCCTGATCTACTTGGCTTCTTTATGCAGATATATGAGCTAACATTATGGCTGTTCACAACTGCCTCTCTGGAAGCCGCCCTGCATAGAGGAGGAGTCGACTCTTTCTCTGAGACAGTCGACTCCTCCTTTATGCGGGGTGGCTCTTGGTCGCCACTGCCTGCGTCACAGCAGAGGCTCGTCTCGGAAAGCAGCTGAAACGTCAGAATGGGCAGCCTGGAAGCAGCCTTCCTCACTGAGTATCACGCATGCTCAGTAGGAAGTTAGACAATAGACATTATTTACCTGAAATAACTTCGCTTCCGCACCAGGTACACTCCCGAAATTTTCAGAGGAGGGAGGGGACCCCCAGATCTAGCTCTGTGTCGATTTGCAGCCCCCGAGCCCCGCTAGTTCCCGAGATAGGTTTGCTGCAATCAGTCTCGAGAACCAGCGGGACTCGGGGGCTGCAATTCGGAACAGAGCTAGATCTGGGGGTCCCCTCCCTTCCCTGAAAATTTCGGGAGTGTACGTGGTGCGGAAGCGAAGATATTTAGGACGTTTTACGTGGCTGCACAATTTAATGGGACGCAGGCTCCTACTGCGCATGCGTGGCTGCCCATTCTGCGTGGCTGCCCATTCTGCGTGGCTGCCCATTTCTGACACCTACAGTGCCCGAGGAAGAAGCGGTCATGTGACTGATCACATGACCGCTCGGCGCTCCACGGACCAGGAAGCAGCCGCAGCGACAGAGCGGCTCTGAGTTGAGGGGGCAACAAGTCTACCCCCTAAAGCAGGTGTTCATTGCCTGGGATCTCTGTATCCCAATTGTTTGTTCCAGATTAGGATTCCATATTGTCCTCAGAGAAAAAACATTTTCAGAAGATCACCAATAGTGGTATGTAATGTGTAAGGTGGCTTTATGAATGTATTTGGGCTCAATCCTGCTATCCCTGTATCATTCTAGATGGCTTGTGCTGTTGGGACATAATCCGGGACTTTTATACATTCTGCCTGTAACTGCTCTACGCAATACAGTGGGGCTGGTGTGCCTCTTCATCTTGGGTTATTACAGGCAATCAACAAGTTGCTCTTTCTTTTCTTGGGACAAGTTTAATTTACATGCATATGCAGATCAAGTATGCAATTTGAGTTATTTTATTAAGAATGTACATAACATTTTGATATTTTCTTTGTTTTGTTGCAGGTGTTCTTCCAATTACTTACAAAAGATGGCATCAGAAAGGCTAGATGCCCCAGAGCTGCCAGACTTTGCTATTCTTAAAAGATTGGCTCGAGACCAGCTGATTTATCTTTTGGAGCAGGTTAGGATTAATTGCCATGGATTACTGTGTAGTTACCACATCAAGGTAGGAGTTGATTCACTAAACAGTGGTAAAACTGCATGGCAATTTTACTGTTGGTTAATCAACTACTTAAGCTGGCCATACACTGGCCCGATTTGCCGCCGTTTCAACAGCAGATTCGATCACTGGGATCGAATCTGCTGCCAATCGGTCGCGCTACACGCCGAATTTCGATCCATTCCGTCCAATCGCGCCGTGCGGAAAATTACCGTCGATCGCCCGCGGGTAAGGAGCGCGTCGCTAGCGGCGTTCGAGTGCCCGACGACCGACGCAATAGAGCTGCAATACATTACCTGCTCCGCCGGCGCGACTCCCGGGTCTCCGCTTTTCATTCTCCGCTCTGGTCTGGTCTGGTCTCCGGCATGCTTCCCTTCTTCCTGTCCCAGCAGGAAGTTTAAACAGTAGAGGGCGCTCTACTGTATAAACTTCCCCCAGACAGGAAGAAGGGAAGCATGCCGGAGACCAGAGCGGAGAAGAAGAGCGGAGATCCGGGAGTCGTGCCGGCGGAGCAGGTAATGTATGCGGGATGGGGGGTAGTTGCGGCAGCACCACCACCACAGATTGTGAACGGTTTCAGGCTGAAATCTGTTCACAATCTGTTTGCAGGAAAGGTAGCCATACGATCCCTCTCTGATCAGATTCGATCAGATAGGGATCTGTCTGTTGGTCGAATCTGATGGCAAATCGTCCAGTGTATGGCTACCTTTAATGTTAGTTATTATAGTCTGAATGTTTTAGAAAGATCTAAAGATGTTTTAAGCCCCGATTTGCAAAGGCAAATCAAATTGAATCAAATCCCTATCGGACATGTCGGATTTAATCGGATCGTAAATCAAATCGTATAGTGTAGATGGGACTTAAGAAGTTATTGTCGTTGCTATAATTACAAGGTAATGCCCAGTGGCGTTGATCCAGGGATTTTATCTGATTGCCATCTGGAGTCTGGAAGGAATTTTTTCCCTTTTTGGGGCTAATTGAACTATTCCTTGTAAGGTTTTTCGCTTTCCTCTGGATCAACAGGGATATGTGAGGGAGCAGGTTGATGATGTACTTTGTTTTCTGGTTGAACTGGATGGACATATGTCTTTTTTTCAACCCAAATAACTATGTAAGGAGTATTATTCCAAGTGGCATTGCATTGAGTATTAAATTGGATTTTACATTTGTAATTTACACCTATTTAAAAAAAATTTGCACTTCTAACTTATCACCAGCAGAACAGAGTAACCAAGCAGCTTGGGGTGACTCAAACCACTAGGAATCTATAGGGGGATAAAAGAGACCAAAAAGCACTCCTACTAACAAGCAATGCTTGGTGAAATTTGCAATAATTCAGCTATAAGTGAACATTTGTGGTTACCCACAATGCACCACTACTGAATATGCATATTATCCCTTTTTGCCCCTGTAAGCAAGTGGAGCATCCAGAACTGCTGGTGTATAGCAAGCCTATAGCTTTAAATATTACACAGCCACACCAACCCCACATGTAGACATCCTGTTTCGGGCTTTTGGCCCGCATCAGCACATGGCAGGGATTGATATGGCTGTTTGGGATAGGTCTTGGACCAGTATAATAGAGTAACGAAGCAGCTCGGGGTGACCCAAACCACTAGGAATGTATAGGGGGATAAAAGAGACCGAAAAAGCCCTCCTACTAACAAGCAATGCTTGTTGCCTTTCTTAAAACAGACGGAAACTTGCAATAATTCAGCTATAAGTGAACATTTGTGGTTACCCACAATGCACCACTACTGAATATGCAAATTATCTCTTTTCGCTCCTGTAAGCAAGGCGAGCATCCAGAACCGCTGGTGGATAGCAAGCCTTATATATCACCAGCAGAGATTCTGATAAGTGTTGAAACTCTTTGATGTGCCCATTCACAGTAAGGGGTTGATTAACAAAAGTGTGGTCAAATTGTCATGTGCAGGTAGCACACCTCAGCTATACTGGCCAGTTACATAACACATTACCTGGGTAATGCACATATCGCTCATAGACTGTGCCTCATGCTACTTGCGTAATTCATGGTCCTACTGTAGATATCACTGTGCGACTGGAATGAATACTAGTAAATTTGCCATGCACTGCTTGCATGCAGCCCTTTTACCAAACGTTTGTGGAAGTTTTACTTCCTTTACCTGAGTACAAATACTATACAATATTTTTAATGATTAGACTTTTAGTCTCAAGAAAAATTTCAAATGCTTATGAGAAATCTAAAGATGACAGCAGCTATAGTCATGGAGTGCTCCCTTAACAAACATGCCACGCATTCATACGCCATAAACATCCCTTTACACCCTAAAGGGGTAGATTAAAGCGGGATTGTCAGCCGCAAAACCAAATTCCATTTAAACACTGCAGTGTGTTTAAAATGCTGCCAGAAATCTCACCCTGCAGTACAAGCTCTCCAATGTATTCAGGAATCTATCTGCTGTTATTATATTCTCTCAGTCCCCCAGGCTCTTTTCTGTGCTATTGTCAAGGACAGTGAGAGAAGGGAGGCTTGTCATCTCCCCTCCCACCTTCCTGTTTCTCACTGACTGGCTGAGCAGACTGCAGTGTGAAGCTGCCTAGCTGAAACATGATCCTCTGCTCACTTGTGTTTACAAGCAAGACTGAGGAGACTCAGGGATTGGAGGAGAAAAGAAAAAAGTTAAGGGAAGAAATGACATCAGGATTTAGCCTCAAACTGTGGGAAAAAAGACATGGTCCCCACCAGGAATAGAATTCTCTTTATTTACTATAAAAATTCACTGAAATCAAAACGCGGACAGTACAATACATCTGTTATGTAAGTAGATCAAGTTTTTTTTACCTGGCATAATATGGCTAATTCTCCTGCTTTAACAAGTTGGATGCTGATCAGTGCAGTATACCAACTGCAGCTACGTACTATGGACCATGCCCTTACAAAGGCTGCTGATTGGGCAGGCAAAATCTGCATTGGTGGGTGTGGTCTTTTACATCAGAAAAGGGGTGCCCCAAATATATGTAGTATAAACCAGAGTAAACCTAGAATGCCATCAGTCGCATTTACCTTGCTATATAGCTGGACGTTTACCGATACCATGGCATGGGGCAGAAGTCTGTGATAGTTGTGGCCATCAGACATCATTGTATTACTGCTGCTAGCATAGTGCAATACTGCTAATGTGCATTATGCAAGTAGTCCAATGCAATTTTCCCTTGCAATGCATGTATTACATAGGTAATGCAAGCTGTATTAATTGCACAGCTCACACTACATCAGTAGCACAAGTAACATAAAATTGCTGTGCTCTGCTTGTTCATGGGAGGCTAAACTGTGCACTGTCTGGACAGTTCAGCCTCCTGGCCACCAGTGCCATTCAGGTGGTGTTAAAATGCAGCCAAATGGCAACATCTGTAATAACTGGGAGGGAGAAGGCGTCCCAAACATTGGTGGTAGTGGATGATCAGTACATCTATATTATGTGACTAAAAATGGCTTTCCTAAAAAAAGAAGGGGCAATGCCAATTTCAAACAAAAGATTTATTATTCATCAGACACAGCATCTGATAAATAATAAATCTTTTGTTTGAAATTGCCCCTTCTTTTTGAGTTAAGCCATTTTTATTATTCGTTATTTTTAGTCACATAATATAAATATACCGTTTATCCACTGCCACTTAATTTTGGGGCACCTTCTCCTCAGTTGTTACGTCACAGAGCTCCACATCTGCTTTGGCGGGTTAGTCTAGTGTTCAATTCTGAACTATTGCTTTTTTTTTCTGGAGTGCGACCCACATATCTGATGACAGAAGAACCAGAGTGAGGATGGGATTTCCTCACCTGCAGTCATACTGTGGTTGCTAGTCGTGTAACCCACACTTATTTTATTTATTTATTGTATTTATAAAGCACTTGTGAGTATTCTTTTGCTCTTTAAAGAGAATCTGTATTGTTAAAATCGCACAAAAGTAAACATACTAGTGCGTTAAGGGACATCTCCTATTACCCTCTGTCACAATTTCGCCGCTCCCCGCCGCATTAAAAGTGGTTAAAAACAGTTTTAAAAAGTTTGTTTATAAACAAACAAAATGGCCACCAAAACAGGAAGTAGGTTGATGTACAGTATGTCCACACATAGAAAATACATCCATACATAAGCAGGCTGTATACAGCATTCCTTTTGAATCTCAAGAGATCATTTGTGTGTTTCTTTCCCCCCTGAGGGGGGAGTTCATAGCAGAACCACAACACTGAAGAACTTGGCAGCCTTCCAGACACAGGCTGACAAGTCTGACAAGGGAAAGATACATTGATTTATTACAGAGACTGTGATAGTACAAAGTGCTGCAGTAAGCCAGAACACATTAGAATAGCTTTTGGAACTTGTAGGATGATAAAAAACAGGATGCAATTTTTGTTACGGAGTCTCTTTAACCAATTCCGGACCAAGGTGATAGAGATCTACACCCTGTTTTGATGGGCTCCTGGCTGGCAGGGTGTAGATCTCTATCACCGGCGCCGCCGCGATCGTTCGCACTGAACCCGCTGCACTTAGCTGTCTTATGACAGCTAAGGCTTCCGGGTATTGGCAGGAGCCGTCACTGATTGGCTTCTTGCCGTGTGATCGCTGTGAGCCAATCACAGCGATCACCCTCTGAAAGGCAACATAGTTCCGCCTCCCTCTCCCTGTCACTGTGTGAATCTTTTGTGACAGGGAGAGACGCACAGCCTGCAGGCGTGACAGGCTGTGTGATTTTAGTATATAAAAAAAAACAAACAAACACTTTTTTAATAAATTTTTTTAACCTGTACTCCCCCCCCCCCCCCCCCCCCCCATTCATCCCTTGATCCCCTCTTTATTTTCATGTCTATGAACATTGTAGATTCACACTGAAGGCATCCAAACTATGACTTATCACATGTGGAAGTATAGCACATAACCAAAAAGTGTGAAACAACTGAAAATCTGTCATATTCTAGATTCTTCAAAGTAGCCACCTTTTGCTTTGATTACTGCTTTGTACACTCTTGGCATTCTCTTGATAAGCTTCAAGAGGTAGTCACCTGAAATGGTTTTCACTTCACAGGTGTGCCCTGTCAGGTTTAATAAGTGGGATTTCTTGCCTTATAAATGGGGCTGGGACCATCAATTGCGTTGTGGAGATGTCAGGTGGATACACAGCTGATAGACCTACTGAATAGACTGTTAGAATTTGTATTCTGGCAAGAAAAAAGCAGCTAAGTAAAGAAAAACGAGTGGCCATCATTACTTTAAGAAATGAAGGTCAGTCAGTCTGAAAAATTGGGAGAACTTTGAAAGTGTCCCCAAGTGCAGTCTCAAAAACCATCAAACGCTACAAAGAAACTGGCTCACATGCGGACCATCCCAGGAAAGGAAGACCAAGAGTCACCTCTGCTGCGGAGGATAAGTTCACCCGAGTCGCCAGCCTCAGAAATCGCAGGTTAACAGCAGCTCAGATTAGAGACCAGGTAAATGCCACACAGAGTTCTAGCAGCAGACACATCTCTAGAACAACTGTTAAGAGGAGACTGTGTGAATCAGGCCTTCATGGTATAATATCTGTTAGGAAACCACTGCTAAAGACAGGCAACAAGCAGAAGAGACTTACTTGGGCTAAAGTACACAATGAATGGACATTAGACCTGTGGAAATCTGTGCTTTGGTCTGATGAGTCCAAATTTGAGATTTTTGGTTCCATCCCCCGTGTCTTTGTGCGACGCAGAAAACGTGAACGGATGGTCTCTGCATGCCTGGTTCCCAACGTGAAGCATGGAGGAGGAGGTGTGATGGTGTGGGGGTGCTTTGCTGGTGACACTGTTGGGGATTTATTCAAAATTGAAGGCATACTGAACCAGCATGGCTACCACAGCATCTTGCAGCAGCATGCTATTCCATCGGGTTTGTGTTTAGTTGGACCATCATTTATTTTTCAACAGGACAATGACCCCAAACACACCTCCAGGCTGTGTAAGGGCTATTTGACCAGGAAGGAGAGTGATGGGGTGCTGCGCCAGATGACCTGGCCTCCACAGTCATCAGACCTGAACCCAATCGAGATGGTTTGGGGTGAGCTGGACCGCAGAGTGAAGGCAAAAGGGCCAACAAGTGCTAAGCATCTCTAGGAACTCCTTCAAGACTGTTGAAAGACCATTTCAGGTGACTACCTCTTGAAGCTCATCAATAGAAAGCCAAGAGTGTGCAAAGCGGTTATCAAAGCAAAAGGTGGCTACTTTGAGGCAGGGAACACACTTGTCTTTCAGTTTTCTGCGCACGTTTTTCTGCGTACGTTTTCTGCACACCATGTGTGTTTCTATTTAGAAAAAAGCACGCTAATGTAATTAATACAGAAAACTGACAATGTGCAGAATCATGATGCAGAATGTCAGTTTTTTTTTTCTGCGTGCGAAAAACACATTAAGTGTGAACTAGGCCATTGATTAACATGAGTTCTCAGTTTTCTGTACAGAAAACGCGTACGAAAATAGCGTGTTCCCTGCCTTAAGAACCTAGAATATGACATATTTTCAGTTGTTTCACACTGTTGGTTATGTACTATACCCTCACATGTGTTAATTCATAGTTTGGATGCCTTCAGTGTGAATCTACAATGTTCATAGTCATGAAAATAAAGAAAACTCTTTGAATGAGAGGGTGTGTCCAAACTTTTCGTCTTTACTGTGTGTGTGTATATGTCTATATATCCACTTGCCGACCGCCCACTACCTATGGGCGTTGGCAAAGTGGCATCCCCAGGACCGCCTAACGCCCATCGGCGGCGGTACCTGGGGAACTAAGTAGCCGGAGATAGCACGCATAGATGCGCGCATCCGCCGGCATTAGGCTCCGCCCACCCCGACGTCAACCCGCCGGCCATTTAGAAGTGCCGGCGGGATGTTAACCCCCTGATCTTCCCCATACAAAGTGTATAATACACTTTGTAATGTATACAAAGTGTATTATACAGGCTGCCTCCTGCCCTGGTGGTCCCAGTGATCGAGGAACCACCAGGGCAGGAGGCAGCCCCCCCTAGTAAACACACATACACTGATTCTGCCCCCCCCCCCCTGATTGCCCACAGCACCCCTCAGACCACTGTTTGCACCTAATCACCCATCAATCACCCCCTGTCACTATCTGTCCACGCTATGTTTTAGATCAGGTCCTAAACTGCCCCCTGGGGGCTCCTGATCACTCTCCCACACCCTCAGATCCTCCGCAGACCCCCCCCCCCATGTACTGTATACATCTATTCTCCCCTGTAATCACCCACTGATCACCTGTCAATCACCACCTGTCACTGCCACCCATCATATCAGACCCTAACCTGCCCCTTGCGGGCACCTGATCACCCGCGGGCACCTGATCACCCGCCCACACCCTCAGATCACCCGCAGACCCGCCCTCAGATCACCTCCCAAGTGCATTGTTTACGTCTGTTTTCCCCTCTAATCACCCACTGATCACCCATCAATCACCCCCTGTCACCACCTGTCACTGCTACTCAACAGATCAGACCCTCATCTGCCCCTTGTGGGCACCCAATTACCCGCACACACCCTCAGACCCCCCCCTGATCGCCTCTCCATCGCATTGCTTGCATCTATTCCCACCCCCCTCTAATCACACCCTGAGACACCCATCAATCACCTCCTGTCACCCCCTAGCATACCTACCCATCAGATCAGGCCCTAATTTGCCCCGTGTGGGCTCCTGATCACTCGGCCAAACCCTCAGATCCCCCTTAGACCCTCTTCCGATCACCTCCCCAGTGCATTGATTGCATCTATTCTCCCCTCTAATCACCCCCTGAGACACCCCCTAGCACTCCTATCCATCAGATCAGGCCCTAATCTGCCCCCTGCGGGCTTCTGATCACCCGGCCAAACCATCACCTGCCCCACCGCAGTGACAGAATTTTTTTTCTGATCACTGCTGGTCTCTACGACTTAATTGTGGCTGAGACCAACCGTTATGCCACACGATACGCAACCGCCAATCCAAGAAGCTACCATGCCCAGCCTTTTCGGTGGAAACCACTCCAATTTTCCAAACTTAACATTTTTTTGGGGCCTTCTCCTTAACATGGGTCTACTCAAAAAGATTGTAATGCGGTCTTATTGGTCTACGCACCCAATACATCACATGCCCATGTTCTCTGCTGCCGTGTCCAGGTCACGATTTGAGAACATACTGCGCTTCCTGCACTTCAGTGCCAATAAAACCTGTCATCTAAGAGGCCACCCTGCTTATGACCGGTTCCACAAAATTCGGCCCCTCCTAGACCACCTGTCATCAAAATTTGCAGATGCTTATACCCCTGAACAGTCATTTTGAGGCATTTGGTTTCCAGACTACTCCTCACGGTTTTGGGCCCCTAAAATGCCAGGGCAGTATAGGAACCCCACAAGTGACCCCATTTTAGAAAGAAGACACCCCAAGGTATTCCGTTAGGTGTATGGTGAGTTCATAGAAGATTTTTATTTTTTGTCACAAGTTAGTGGAAAATGACACTTTGTGAAAAAAAAACAATAAAAATCAATTTCCGCCAACTTGTTTACAAAAAAATAAAATCTTCTATGAACTCACCATACTCCTAATGGAATACCTTGGGGTGTCTTCTTTCTAAAATGGGGTCACTTGTGGGGTTCCTATACTACCCTGGCATTTTAGGGGCCCTAAACCGTGAGGAGTAGTCTTGAAACCAAATGCCTCAAAATGACCTGTAAAATCCTAAAGATACTCATAGGACGTTGGGCCCTTTAGCGCACCTAGGCTGCAAAAGTGTCACACATGTGGTATCGCCGTACTCAGAAGTAGTATAATGTGTTGTGGGGTGTATTTTTTATACATACCCATGCTGGGTTGGAGAAATATCTCTGTAAATGGACGTGTGTGTGTGTGGAAAAAAAAAAAAATCTAATTAAGGCCTGGTGCACACCAGAGGAGTTTTTCTGAGCGTTTTGAGTTTTTAAATCTGCTGCTAATGTTATCCTATGTGTCTGTGCACACTGGAGCAATGAGGTTTTGTAAAAAAACCCATAGCATTACATTGGGAGGAACTTTTAGAGGTTTCAAAAGCTCTTCCCAATGTAATGCTATGGGTTTTTTTACAAAACCCCATTGCTCCAGTGTGCACAGACACATAGGATAACATTAGCAGCAGATTTAAAAACTCAAAACGCTCAGAAAAACTCCTTTGGTGTGCACCAGGCCTTACAGAGATATTTCTCCCACCCAGCGTGGGTATGTGTAAAAAATACACCCCAAAACACATTATACAATTTCTCCTGAGTACAGCGATACCACATGTGACACTTTTTTGCAGCCTAGGTGCACTAAGGGGCCCAAAGTCCTATGAGCACCTTTAGGCTTTACAGGGATGCGTACAATTTAGCACCCCCAAAATGCCAGGACAGTAAACACACCCCACAAATTACCCCATTTTGGAAAGTAGACACCCCAAAGTATTCAGAGAGGGGCATGGTGAGTCCGTGGCAGATTTCATTTTTTTTTTCTTTTTATTGTCACAAGTTAGCAGAAATGGAAACCTACTTTTTTTTATTTATTTATTTATTTATTTATTTTTTATTATTTTTGTGTGTCATTTTCCGCTAACTTGTGACAAAATATAAAATCTTCTATGAACTCGCCATGCCTCTTAGTAAATACGTTGGGATGTCTTCTTTCCAAAATGGGGTCATTTGGGGGGTATTTATACTATCCTGGAATTCTAGCACCTCATGAAACATGACAGGTGCTCAGAAAAGTCAGAGATGCTTCAAACTGGGGAAATTCACTTTTTGCACCATAGTTTGTAAACGCTATAACTTTTACCCAAACCAATAAATATACACTTATTGGATTTTTTATTTATTTTTTTTATCAGACGTGTAGCACAATAAATTTGGACAAAAATGTATATAGAAATGTTACTTTATTTGAAAAATGTCAGCACAGAAAGTTAAAATCATCATTTTTTTTGACAAAATTCATGTCTTTTTTGATGAATATAATAAAAACTAAAAATCACAGCAGCAATCAAATGGCACCAAAAGAAAGCTGTATTGGTGACAAGAAAAGGAGGTAAAATTCATTTAGGTGGTAGGTTGTATGACCGAGCAATAAATCGTTAAAGCTGCAGTGGTCTGAATGGAAAAAAGTGTCTGGTCCTTAAAGGGAAGGTTCAGGGAGGGTGGCTAAAAAATAAAAATCAATTTCCACTTACCTGGGGCTTCCTCCAGCCCGTGGCAGGCAGGAGGTGCCCTCGCCGCCGCTCTGCAGGCTCCCGGTGGCCGACCCGACCTGGCCAGGCCGGCTGCCAGGTCGGGCTCTTCTGCGCTCCAAGGCCCGGCACTTCTGCGTCCCACGCCGGCGCGCTGACGTCATCGGACGTCCGCCGGGCTGTACTGCGCAGGCGCAGTAGTTCTGCGCCTGCGCAGTACAGCCCGGTGGACGTCCGATGACGTCAGCGCGCCGGCGTGGGACGCAGAAGTGCCGGGCCTTGGAGCGCAGAAAAGCCCGACCTGGCAGCTGGCCTGGCCAGGTCCGGTCGGCCACCGGAGACCACCGGGAGCCTGCGGAGCGGAGCGAGGGCACCTCCTGCCTGCCACGGGCTGGAGGAAGCCCCAGGTAAGTGGAAATTGATTTTTATTTTTTAACCACCCTCCCTGAACCTTCCCTTTTAAGGGGTTTTAAGACTGCAGTCCTTAAAGCGGAACCAAACATTTTTTTAATTCAAAATATTTAGTTGCACCACTCTAACACATACAAAGATAAATAAACACTCCTTCAAGCCTATGAGCATTTTAGTGCATGCTTTTCACCCTCCTCTTTGCATAACTAGGGTTATACAGGTGGCAGCCATTAGCAATTCCTCCATTGCCAGACACTACCTACTCCAGCATTTTGCCAGATTCTGTCCCAGCAATATGAAAGGAAGGGAGGGGTTTCTCCAATAAATGTAAAATATTTTATATTTGTCATCATGCAGCTGAAAAAAGACTGCTATTTATTATTATAATTTAGAAAATACATTTTATTTCTGAAATCTTGTATTTTTAATTTGGGTCCACTTTAAGTGGTTATGGCCCATATGCAATTAACTCTTCCTCCTGAGCTTTCTTCTAGGCGATATTTTTAGACCTGTCAATAAAATGCCTTTTAAACCACCAGCAAGCAAGAAAATACTGAGAATAATTTTTACATTACTTCACCTTCTTTTTGGTACTTTTTTATTAGAACAATACTAATGATCAATCACACGAAAAGGACCGGCACCACTCCGTAGGGTTATAGCTCTTTCACAGCTTTATTATGTAAACATGATAAGCAACAACAAACTGTTGTTTCGGCCTCCAATGGCCTTTGTCAAGTTGCTAGACGATCATATAAACACACAATTTTTATGGCGCTGGTAAGTAACCCTACACAAGCTGCGTGTTGTAGAGGGATACCTTCAACCCTCTCTCAATGTAATACCACAAAATATAATGTAATCACAACTCGCGCTAATTCTGTATTCTATAGAATAAATTTTATTAAAATATAATGTATAAAATTCCAAAATTCCACACTCCACACTCATACACACCACAAGCACTCAATATTGTTAAAGGGCCCTTTAAATCAGCAGTGCTTTAATTGCCAACTAACTATAATAAGTTCGATAGGAATCACTTATCAATGCACAGAAGGGATCCAATTTGTGCTTAAACTTGTGAATAGATAGTTCTTATGTTTATAGATAACACATTTATTATGCAGAAGCACTCATATCTGTGCATGAAGGGGATCCAATTTAAATTGTCCTGTTTTCATTGAGGAAAATTACAAACAGATCCTACTTATGTTGTCTCAGAGTGACAGGGTTCAGGTCTCTTATATAGGAGCTCTGTTAGTAATCACTTAGTATCCAGTACAACGATTCCTTGTATGTTTAATTCTTATATGTCAGTCTCTCATAGCCAGCTGCACTCACCACGGATTCTTTTCTGAAAACCGCTCTGATGCAAGTGCTTATCCTCTACGATCTCCGCGCTGCCTTCCACTGTCGGCGGTGTTCAGGCGGGGCCGCTCTGGTTGTCCAGAGTCCCCTCGCTGTACTACTTTCGCCCAGCTGGTACCGGTGTGCGCTAGTTGGGTGACGTCACCACTGCAGGGTATTGGATATTTGTTATTCAGAACGGCTGCTGCGCGCTGTAGGTCAGCCAGATCCTTGCCCTTAACTGATCGTAATAGTAAATCAAATTAACCTTAACGCGTTTCGACCGATTAACGTCGGTCCTCTTCAGAAGGATTTTAATTTACTATCGACCCGCGGATCGAGCGGGAAAACGCATGGTGTGTACTCAGCATAATACTACGCATGTCATTATGTGACACAGGGTGATGTTACCCAGCAGCAGAAAATCACAATGTCTGCTCTCAGATTTTACTTAAAGGACCACTATCGCGAAAAAAGTAGGCAGTTAATATCTGAGAGAACAGACAGGTTTTGGGCCAGTCCATCTATTCATGGGGGATTCTCTGGGTTTCCTTTGTGTTCCTGAACATCAGTTGCAAAGTCTAACTGACAAAATAGTGTGCAAGTGAGTAGGGAGGCTGGCGGGTACTGGCTCTGTTCAGGATATGCTGTTGAAAACAAAGAAAACCCTGAGAATCCCCCGTGAGGAGATGGACTGGCCCAAAACTTGTCGGTTCTGTCAGATTTTAACTGCTTATTTTTTTTCACTATAGTGGTCCTTTAACACGGGGTATTTGGATACCTCTTCATAGTCCATGGCCTGGCCGGTGCACAGGAGCAGCAGGTAATACACCGCCTTCAGCCTCTTGTGTGAATGAGAGCGAAGTAGAGCTAAATAAGGGGACAAATTTGAAATATTTGACTATCATTTCACCAGAGTAAGATTTAAAATCCTAGTTTCATCAGTGTTTTATATAATAGCATATAACAGGTTTTGTACCACTATTTTATTTATTACAGCTCCCTGGAAAAAAAGATTTGTATATTGAACCTGAGCTGATGAGCCCCCTTGATCGCATTGCCAATGTCTCAATATTGAAGGTATGTCATATCCTTTGCAGATTCCTCTTTTTATGCCACATAATACTCAAAATACCTTAAATAGATGTTTCTCTTGTATTACTTTATAGCAACATGAAGTTGACAAATTGTACAAGCTTGACAATAAACCTATTTACACCAACTCTGACCAGTAAGTAATCGAAACTGTGTCTCTGTATACTAAGGGAGTGCTTAACAAGATTGTTAATACTAGGTTCACACCATACAATTTTCTGGTAGATTTATCTGCCACATCGATTATTTCCAACATGTCCGATCTGAATTTCGATGGATTTTCTGATCAAATTCCGTTCACTTCCATGGAAGTCGATCAGAAAATTGATCAAAATTCAGATTGGGCATGTTGGAAATAATCAATCTGGCAGGTAAATCTGCCAGAAAATTGTATGGTGTGTAGCCATAGGGAAAGCCTGTCAGGAGGTGTTCAGTGATGGCTTTATTGGCTATATATCCACTATGGTGACGGGTGCCTTTTCTAATGAGCATGTCGTAGGTCTTATGTAGAGACTTGTGATGTTTATAAGGGTACATAGCAGTGCTCAGTGCACTTTTGATTTTAGTTTCATGTTACATTGTTGTCAAACTGATCTTCTACGTCTTAAAATCAAATACACTCTAATGATGTACTTTGTATGTATATTTGTCTTCAGATTATGCTTTTTGATTAGGCCTCGCGTCAAGCATGTGAAGAACATTGCTGGTGAGTGTAGCATTAATCTTCCTCACCGATTTTATATACACACACACACACACACACACACACACACACACACACACACACACACACACACACACACACACACACACACACACACACACACACACACACACACACACACACACACACACACACACACACACACACACACACACACACACCGTTTTCAGATTGATCACATTAGTCTGATCGTATTGATTAGCAGTAGGCCTTACTGTGGGGCATATGTTGATTGGTTCCACAGGAGATTCCACAACATTGGTTCCTTTGTGGGGGGATGTGGAACAAAATGGATGACTCTGCTACAAGAAATACTAACTTTCAATGTTTAATTTCTAATTATTGTAGCTATAGACTCTAAACAAGGATGCAGAT
This sequence comes from Hyperolius riggenbachi, assembly GCF_040937935.1. Lineage (NCBI taxonomy): Eukaryota > Metazoa > Chordata > Amphibia > Anura > Hyperoliidae > Hyperolius > Hyperolius riggenbachi. The sequence goes on from NC_090648.1 coordinate 170,750,173, forward strand.
TAGGGGCTCGATTCACTAAAAGGTGCTAAATGTTAGCACGGCAATGAAAAGCCACTTTGCACGTGCACACTACATAGCGCCCATGTTTGCACGTGCACACTACTTAGCGCCCGAGTTTGCACGTGCACACTACTTAGCGCCCAAGTTTGCACGTGCACACTACTTAGCGCCCGAGTTTGCACGTGCACACTACTTAGCGCCCAAGTTTGCACGTGCACACTACTTAGTGCCCGAGTTTGCATGTGCACACTACTTGGTGCCCGAGTTTGCACGTGCACACTACTTAGTGCCCGAGTTTGCATGTGCACACTACTTAGCGCCCAAGTTTGCACGTGCACACTACTTAGTGCCCGAGTTTGCACGTGCACACTACTTAGCGCCCAAGTTTGCACGTGCACACTACTTAGTGCCCGAGTTTGCATGTGCACACTACTTGGTGCCCGAGTTTGCACGTGCACACTACTTAGTGCCCGAGTTTGCATGTGCACACTACTTAGCGCCCAAGTTTGCACGTGCACACTACTTAGTGCCCGAGTTTGCATGTGCGCACTACTTAGTGCCCAAGTTTGCACGTGCACACTACTTAGTGCCCGAGTTTGCATGTGCACAAAACTTAGTGCCCGAGTTTGCATGTGCACACTACTTAGCGCCCAAGTTTGCACGTGCACACTACTTAGCGCCCGAGTTTGCACGTGCACACTACTTAGCGCCCAAGTTTGCACGTGCACACTACTTAGCGCCCGAGTTTGCACGTGCACACTTCTTAGTAGGGCGTTGGAGTTGAGGAGTCGGGGCAATTTTGGGCACCCGGAGTCTGAGTCTGAGTTGGAGTCGTGGTTTCAGAAACTGAGGAGTCGGGAGTCGGAGACGCATGATTTTTGTACAAAATCCACAGCCCTGTTAAGTATTAGACTAAGGAGTCGGAGTCGAGGAGTCGGAGTCTGAGCAATTTTGGGTACCCAGAGTTAGAGTTGGAGTCAGAGTCGTGGTTTCAGAAACTGAGGAGTCGGAAGATTTTTGTACCGACTCCACAGCCCTGCTACTTAGCGCCCGAGTTTGCACGTGCACACTACTTAGCGCCCGAGTTTGCACGTGCACACTACTTAGCGCCCGAGTTTGCATGGGCACACTACTTAGCGCCCGAGTTTGCACGTGCACACTACTTAGCGCCCGAGTTTGCACGTGCACACTACTTAGCGCCCGAGTTTGCACGTGCACACTACTTAGCGCCCGAGTTTGCACGTGCACACTACTTAGCACTCGAGGTAGCGCGTGCAAAGCCTTTACACTCGAGGTAGCGCGTGCAAAGCCTTTACACTCGAGGTAGCGCGTGCAAAGCCTTTACACTCGAGGTAGCGCGTGCAAAGCCTTTACACTCGAGGTAGCGCGTGCAAAGCCTTTACAGGTGATAACTGAGTTATCACGCTTTAGTGAATCGAGCCCCAGATGTTTTGGACAAGATTCAGGTATGTGATTTAGACACTACTGCAGCCAAAGAGATTAACAGGGCAGCCAAGCAACTAGGATTGTTTAAAAGAAAATAAATATGGCAGCCACCATATCCCTCTCACTTCAGTTGTCATTTAGTTCATTTATAACACTTCAGGAATCAAACCCTCAAATCATTTGCTCTGTGTCAGTATCGCCTCGCTCAAAATGTATCCATATACCAGTGTTCAAGGAAGTGGAAAAAGTAGTGTTTTTCAATGAACTGGTTTCTGAATTCAGTGGTCTAAAAAGGTGTGGAAATATTAAAGGAGCATGTGGTCAGCAGTTGTGTACTAGTTTTGTACAGATTTTCGGTTACCTTTGAATGGTTCTTTGTATGATTTGGATTAGTGACGGTCATGTCTAGGAAAAAATCAGGAAGAAGCATGATTTGTTTGATCAGTTAATAGATTTGCAATGTTCTGATTTGCTGTGATTACATCCTGCTTTAGCAGATTACCATGACTAGCAAATCAGAGACTTGCATATCTATGTATTACCTGACCAAACTGATCACATGCTTCTCCATGAGTTCTAATAATAATAATAATCCTAACATTTGTATAGCGCTTTTCTCCTGTTGGACTCAAAGGGCTTAAGAGCTGCAGCCACTAGGGTCACACTTAACCAGCTGGGCGGTATGGACGAGCTCAGCTCGTCCAGTACCGCCGGAGCCTGCCGCTCAGGCCCTGCTGGGCCGATTTGCCCCAAATAAAGTGCAGCACACGCAGCCGGCACTTTGCCAGCCGCGTGTGCTGCCCGATCGCCGCCGCTCTGCGGCGATTCGCCGCGAGCAGCGGCGAAAGAGGGTCCCCCCAGCCGCCTGAGCCCTGCGCAGCCGGAACAAAAAGTTCCGGCCAGCGCTAAGGGCTGGATCGGATGCGTCTGACGTCAGGACGTCGGCTGACGTCCATGACGTCACTCCGCTCGTCGCTATGGCGACGGTGTAAGCAAAACAAGGAAGGCCGCTCATTGCGGCCTTCCTTGTTTATTCTGGCCGCCGGAGGCGATCGGAAGAACGCCTCCGGAGCGCCATCTAGTGGGCTTTCATGCAGCCAACTTTCAGTTGGCTGCATGAAATAGTTTTTTTTTAATTTAAAAAAAACCCTCCCGCAGCCTCCCTGGCGATCTTATCAGAACGCCAGGGTGGTTAATAGGCCACCCTGCAGTGTTAGGAAGTCTTGCCCAAGGACTTCTTACTGAATAGGTACTGACCCTAGCCAGGATTTCGAACCCTGGTCTTCCATGTAAACATGACCATCACTTATGTGGATATATTTTCTACAGTGTGGTATTTATGCAACTGTGCAATTATACTGGAAAATTGAAAACACTTTTTTGACGATCTGTAGATTGCCACCTTTACAAATAGATCCATGCAACATTTTTATTTTGGCATTTTGTAGATCAGTGCTTTTTGCTGAGCCTTGAAGGGTATCTCTAGTTTGATAAAATACCTGTCTAATTGAAGCTGCCCTGGTTTCACACGCGACCTGTGTGCTAACTGACACTGCTGGCATGGCCCTTCACTGATCTACAACTAGCATGTGGCAATATATGGCAGCCTCTGTCAAACAAGTACTAGGTAAATGTTCACAGCCACCATAAATTGTGTTTTCTTTGCAGATCTTGTCAACGCAGACAAGAAATCTAAAGTGAACAGAAAATACAAGATCATATTTAGTCCCCAAAAAGTGAGTTTTACCTTTCTTAATAATTTAGAGATGGTAAATTAATATTTTATGTTGCATTTTTGTTGCTCTATATAACTTTCTCTTTGTGTTTCTACCAGTTCTATACCTGTGATCTGATTTTAGAACAGGAGGGGATATATGGAGGTAAGTATGGTTCATAAACATTGTGCATATTATGTAGTTAAAGAGACTCCGTAACAAAAATTTTAGCAGTATTTCTCATATTCTACAAGTTCCTAAGGCTGTTCCATTGTGCTCTGGCTTACTGCAGCACTTTCTACTTGCACGGGTCTTTGTAATAAATCAACTTATCTTTCCCCTGTCAGACTTGTCGGCTGTGTCTGGAAGGCTGCCAACTCTTCAGTAATGTGAACAAGTTAACCCCTTCCACGCCCCTCCAGTGCTCCTGTGATGATTATTCCTTACAGACAATGTCCCTGCTCTCACTGTCAGCTTGTCTGCTATCTGTGAGACTGATAAACTGAACAAAGAATAGCTGGCTGATGAGGAAGCTGCCTGTCAGGCTGACACAAGTGCAGACCCGAGACGACAGGCTCTAAAGACACAGCTTGTCATACTTCATTGACACAGAGCTCTTTCAAAACTTGCACATAACCTCTGGAGACTGAATTCAATGTGTAACTCACTGAATTCTCTGTGTACTCACTGTGTATTAACTGAGTTCACTGCTCTGCTGATGTACTTCCTGTTTTGGTGGCCATCTTTTCTGTTTACAAAACAGTTTATAAAACAGTTTTTTTTTACCCTCTTTATTGCAGCGGAGAGCAGCAAAAATAATACAGAAGGGGCTAGGAGATGACCCCAAACAGGCTGGGATGTTTGTTTATACTTCATTTTGTGAATACAGATTCTCTTTAAAGAGGAACTGTATTGAAAAAAAACACAATTAATAAAAAAAATTTTTTTTTATAATATATTATAATTTTTTATATATTGATCAAATGTTTTATCGATAACATTCAATAAATCTAGAACACCTTCAAGAATTCAAAATTAGATTTTACCCATGAAGTAAATTATCAAACGTTTGATAAAGCTTAGTGAATTGAGGCCTTTGTTACTAAATGGGGAACATGTGGTATCATTTTAACCGTGATGTGTTGCAGAATACATCTTTGTGTCTTAAAGTGAACCGAGCACCTTTTTAGCACTCAGGATATTTCTATAGCACATGAAAAATGCATGCCAACAATCTGTTTCATTATTAAAATAAACTTTCATTTACCTTTGTATTTTACAATGAAAGTAGTATTTTTAGCCTGTTTCAGCAGACCTGACCGTCAGCAGAGCCTTTAGGAAGCTAATTATTTTATTGAGCTAATTACCCAGAAGGACTGTTTCTTCAAAGACATAGTGTGTGTGTGTCAAACAGTCCTAATTACCCACCCCCTTTGTTGAGAGAAAAGCTATTGTTTACTTATGGGTAATTAGCTCAATAAAAGAATTAGCTTCCTGAGAGCTCTGCGGACGGTCAGGTCTGCTGAAACAGGCTAATACTACTACTTTGATTGTAAAATACAAAGGTAAATGAAAGTTTATTAATCAAACAGATTGTTGGCATGCATTTTTCATGTGCTATAGAAATGTCCTGAGTGCTAAAAAGGTGCTTGGTTCACTTTAAAGCTTGGATCCACATCAAATAAAAAATAAGGACAAACTCAATCCAACCTAAAGTAATTTTCAAAATGATGATCACACTGGAAACTTTTTTTTTAGCAACACCACGAGAAATATGTGGTAACATTTTAAAGGGACTCTGAGCAGTAATTAAAAATGAAATTGGTAATTACCTGGGGCTTCCTTCAGCCCACCGTAGGCCACGAGGTCCCCTGGTGTCCTCCTGGCCCCTCTCCCGGTCCCGCTGGCGACTTCATTACCAGCGACACCCAGGCCGAGTGTCGGCCCAACACTTCCTGAACGGTGACACTCCATATCATCAAGGCGGCTGGCGTGACAGTGACAGTCCTGCGCATGTGTGGTTTTCTAACTCAGACCAGGAGAGAAACCAAGAGGGCGCCGGGGGACCTCTCGGCCTACGGTGGGCTGGAAGAAGCTCCAGGTAAGTACCAATTTCATTTTTATCTACTGTTTGGAGTCCCTTTAACCGTGATAAGTAGTAAAATAGAGTTTAGAGTTTTAGGGATAAGGCACATGTGTTTTGTATTCTTTTTAGTTACAAACTACATCAAAAGCAATTACATTTTCACGTATTCTGTACCAAAATAAAAGACTTGTAAAATGAAAACAGTGACAGAATATAAAAGAAAAACATATATTGTTACCTTAGGAGCATAGCTTTTTAAATATGTATGCCATGAGGGTATATAACTATTATTTTTTCAAATTAGGTCTTGTAATCATCGATAGTGTACAATGAGTAAGCCAAAAAAAACCAAAAACCTTTAATTCCAAATACAGTATTGTCACCATACATTGTACTAGGAACAAAATCTAAAGGTTGTATTAACCAGGATGGATAAGCAAATAAAATTGTGGGTTTAACTTATAGTTAGCACTGTTTATTGTAAAGCTATAATAGATGCAGATGAAGAAATGGTGTATGTGTGGGATTTTTTGTGTGTGTTTTTTTTTTACCTTAATTTTACATGTAACATGCATAGAAAATTAGGGAAAAAAAGCCAATATTTACATTATTTAGGTGTGATAAGTAGTAATAAAGTTATTTGTGAATGAATGGGAGCAGCGCTGATAAGTGAAAATTGCTCTTGACCTGAAGTGGTTAAATAAAACCAAAACAACTGTTACTAGGGGGAAGCCTCTGGATCAGTCATTCTCAACCAGGGTTTCTTGAGGACTTTACAGGCATTTTTGCTCTTCAAGGTGAGATGCCTTAGCTGGCAGATGGAGAACATGTCAAAATAGTGTCCCTAGCTTCTCAATGTCCTCTTCACTCATTTTCTGCCCACCCTGTCCTGAATTCTAGCTTCCCTAGTTGTTAATCACTGGTGCAATGGCCTTGACCCAATGGTGAGCTCGTCCATACCGCCAAGGAGGTTAAGATACAAGCTGATTTGCCGCATCCCTGCATCAGAATGAGGTATTTATCCCCCTGAAATCCCGGGGCAAAATTCCACGACTTTCGAGATCGTAGATTTTGCTGCCTGGGGGGGGGCAGAGCTGTGCGCAGTAGCTCTGCCTCCTTTCCAGTCAATCTCCACCTCTCCCCGCCACTCTCAGTGAAAGAAGACTGAGGGGGCAAGGAGAAGCGGAGATTGACTGGATAGGAGGCACAGCTACTGCGCACAGCTCTGCCTCTACCAGGAAGCAAAATGCTGCAATCCTGGAATCCATTTAGGGCATTTCTGGGGCATAAATACCTCGTTCTGACGAGGAGATGTGGTGAATTAGTTTGGATTTTTACGCTGAAGATGGCTGCAGAATAAAGAGGTAACAAAATTGCTTCAGACGCTCTTTAAAGTAAGTGATAAATAGATACCTTGGGAGGCGGAAGCCTCCAGATCCTAATGAGGCTTCCCCCATCTTCCTCGTCAGCCTAGGCCAGCGCTGGGACCCCCACACACAGCAAAACTCAAACAATACTAGTGGCCTGCCTGCACAGGCACACTAGCAGCTCTCTGCTCGGGCTCCAGCAGAAATAGCTCAGCCCGATATGGTCCACTCTACTGCGCTGTGCAGACTGCTCGCACCTTCACAGTAGAGTGGACCTGATCGGGCTTGGCTATTTCCGCCAGAGCCCAAGCGCCGACGAGCAGAATTTTCAGGGGACCAATGCTGGATCCCCTCTGGTGAGGAAGAAGGGGGACGGTTCTTTAGGATCCAGAGGCTACCCCCTCCCAATTTAAGTATCCCCTAGGTGCCCTTTTCCCCCTTCAGGTGAAAAAATAACTTTCTTAAAAAAACAAAAAACCCTATTTAAATTCATTAAGAAAAAAAAACCAAAACTAAAAGTCGCAACAGCAATCAGATCCCACCAACAGAAAGCTCTGTTGGTGGGCGGAAAAGGTGGTAAGATTGTCATAAACCCTTAAAGCTTCAGTGTGCTGAATTGTAAAAAAAATTGCCTGGCCACTGGTGGGGTGTAAGCCTGTGTATCTATCTATTTATATATCTCTATCTATATCCTTTTAAACAACACTAGTTGTCTGGCTGTCATGCTGATCTTTTCCCTCTAATACTTTTAGCCGTAAACCAAGAACAAGCATACAGATCAGATGTTTCTGATGTGCTTGTGTCAGGTGTGTGATCCATTTGCTGCCGAGGCCAAAGAGATCAGCAGGACTGCCAGGAAACTGGTATTATTGAACATAGATTTGGCTGCTTCCACATCCCTCTCAGTTCAGGTGCCCTTTAAGTGTATTTGACAAAGCAAAGTGACCTCATCAAACCGATTACATTTTTATATATGCCTTCCATATGCAGATGTGACTACAGATGAATGGTCCTTCTACCTCCTTCCACTGGACGATGATATTATTAGTATGGAGCTCCCAGAATTTTTTCGGGACTACTTTCTGGTGAGTAATGACGTTTTCTTCCACCTTGTATGTACAGCATCCAACTTGCATCTGAACACAGCAGAGTCTCACTGGTCAGTCACAGCATGCACAGCCTCTTCTGGCCAACAAGTCAGTTGTGGAACCAGGATGTATTTTAAGCTTTTTGTATGGTGCTGTGGTCATTGATGCATCCAATTGAGGGTCATATTAAGCACATACCGGGAAATTTGCTGTGCCTTCGCTGTGAGTACACTTTTTATCCCAAATATGCTGGATATCTCATTGTATGTCCAACTACAGTGCTGCTTCCCTTATAAGGAAACTTAAAGTGGACCTGAACTCAGAACTTCTTTTCTGCTATAGAAGTTAAGCAGCAGGATAATAACCTTTAAAGAAAAACAATTCTTTAAATCTGCAGTGTCTACTTCCTGCTTTCATGGAAGCAGACATAGGGTTAACATCCTGTGTTTACAAATTAGCTGCTCTGCAAAGGCTGACAGCTGACACAGCTGAGATATCAGATTACAGTTGTAATTAGTCACACATGAGGGGGAAATTAGACAAAAAGACTAAACTCTCTAAATATCCTACATACAGGATGCATTCCTTCTGTCCTTATGCAAGAGTTTAGGTCCTACTTTTTCTGGACATGCCTTTTCTTACTATGTACAAATTGCTTCTGTGACATGAGCGCAAACAAACTATGCTAAATTGTTGCTTGACAAGTCTGTGTTCAGTTCCTTATATTTAAAATCGTGATAGGGTCACAGAATAACCCGCGTATAGTGAATAGAATGTAATACATTGTAGTACAATCTACTAATTGTACGTATGACTTAAAGGACATCCGAGGTGAAAATAAACTGATGAGAAACAATTGTATCTATCCTCCTTCACCTAAAAATGACCTTTCTAGGTAACCCACGGTTTTATTTTATATTACAATCTAGTTTTTAAGTTTTTACTGTTTCATTGCCTCTGCTCAATGACGCCTTCATTGAAGTAAGTCAGAGCTCAAATCTATGAATTATTGACCCCTTTTATCTCTCTTCTGCTCTCAGAAACCATTTACTGACGGGAAAGTGTTTTATGGCTGTAATTCCTTATCAGTGAGTGTTATGCTATAGTCTGACCCGGTACCACCCGGTCACGACCTGGACAGAAACTGTCACTTACAGACCTGATGTTTAACTCTTTCACACAGAAAAAGAAAAAAAGGAAAACAGCCTATTTATTTGTGTGCTTGACGCTGTACTTACACATCCATCTCATAATGTCACCTCAGTTGTCGTTTAAGGCATGTTATTCTGCTTACTGCAGTTTACTACATATATCTATTTAGTAAACCAATGTCATTTCTATTTCAATTTTTTTTTCTAAGGAGGGAGACCAGCGATGGATTGCTACTGTGGCCCGAGCAATTCATTTACTAAATTCCATCTTCGGGCCCATGTCAAAAGCATACGGGATTGGAAGATGTTCTAGGGTAAGAATTACATTAAATAGTTTTTAAGATATGGATTACATGAAGCTGTTATAAGTGAAAATAAACAGTACCTGAAGCTATGAGGTGAGGGGATTGCACGAGCCAATGAGGTGAGGGGATTGCACGAGGCAATGAGGTGAGGGGATTGCACGAGGCAATGAGGTGAGGGGATTGCACGAGGCAATGAGGTGAGGGGATTGCACGAAGCAGTTATCAGGGTAACCATTACATTAACCAATATCAGGATATGAATTTATTGAAGCCTCCGTTGTGGAAACCTTAGAGAAGTGTGTAATCATCTCATCTCCAAACCTTTTTAATCTATTGAGCAGTGAGCGCCACTGTGCGGTACAAGGTGAATGATAGAACAGGACCATTGTTAGTTTTACTATCAATGACACGGAGAGTAAATAAACGTATATAATTCTGGCATTTATACTGAATATTTGTGCTGTACACATTAGATTTTATTTGAGTTTATTGTTCTTATTTAATGCAGATGGTCCTTGACATGTGGAAGGAACTGCTGGAAGATGAGGAAAGTGATCGCAAGGACCGAAAACCAGAAATGGGGCTTGTCTTTATGATTGACCGAGGTGTGGATTGTTGCAGTGATAATCTATGCCATTACAGCCCATGGTTTATAAATGGCGTAACTATGAGAGACGATTGCTCCCTGTTTTGCTGCATTGTGCATTCCTTCTATAGAAGCTTCTGAACTCCTATATTTTAAAGGGAACCTGAGGTGAGAGGGAAATGGAAACTGACGTATTTCCTTTTAAGCAATACAAATTACCTGGTTGTCCTGCTGATCCTCTGCTTCCAACACTTTTAGCCATAGACCCTGAACAAGCATGCCGGACAGGTGCCCTGATTGAAGACTGATTAGACTAGCTACATGCTTGTTTCAGGTGTGTGATTCTGTGTGATGCAGACACTACTGCAGCCAGAGAGATCAGCAGGACTGCCAGGCAACTGGTATTGTTAAAAAGGGAATAAATATGGCAGCCTCCATATGTCTCTGACCTTGGGTTCCATTTAACAACATTAGTGTTTTATGGATGTCTGTGTTACGGGTTGCTGTGTGCTTAAATATCGGAGTTCAGTAGAATAAATGGGAATGGCTTGTTGCCGTGATGTCACAAGTATAGACATCTTATTACATCTTTGAAAATATATTTTGATCAATGTTTTAAATGCCTAATTCAGTGAATAAGACAGCTGTCATCAAGTGTAATTATATACAGTAATGTTAACCACTTGCCGACCGCACACTCATAACGTGCGTCGGCAAAGTGGCAGCTGCAGGACCAGCGACGCAGTACTGCGTCGCCAGCTGCAGCCTAATTAATCAGGAAGCAGCCGCTCGTACGAGCGGCTGCTTCCTGTCAAATCACGGCGGGGGGCTCCGTGAATAGCCTGCGGGCCGCCGATGGCGGCTCGCAGGCTAGATGTAAACACAAGCGGAAATAATCCGCTTTGTTTACATTTGTACGGCGCTGCTGCGCAGCAGCGCCGTAAGGCAGATCGGCGATCCCCGGCCAATCAGCGGCCGGGGATCGCCGCCATGTGACAGGGGACGTCCTGTCACTGGCTGCACAGGACGGATAGCGTCCTGTGCAGCCCGGATCTCAGGGGGGGGAGCAGGTAGGAGAGGGAGGGGGGAATTTCGCCGCGGAGGGGGGCTTTGAGGTGCCCCCCCCGCCACCCACAGCAGGCAGGAGAGATCAGACCCCCCCAGCACATCATCCCCATAGGGGGGAAAAAAGGGGGGCAATCTGATCTCCCTGCCTGCACCCTGATCTGTGCTGGGGGCTGCAGAGCCCACCCAGCACAGATCAATCAAACCAGCGCTGGTCCTTAAGGGGGGGTAAAGGGTGGGTCCTCAAGTGGTTAAAAACACATAAAATAACAGCAGCGATTTTTTTTTTTTTTTTTTTTTTTTTTTTTTTTTTTTTTTAAATTTATTTATTTATTTATTTATTTATTTTCCTGTAAATCAGGCTGCCTAAAAGTGGTTAAAGTCAACAGCTTGAATTGTAGCTCTGGGAGACTCTGGTAGTAACTTTTCATTTAAAACAGACTTGAACTTTAAAAGAATTTAAGAAACAACTGTGTTTTTAGTTTCTTTTCTTTTTATGTTTTTTTCCCCTCTACCAAACAAGATTAGCTCAGCTTGGAAATACCCTGTTCTGTTCATCTGCCATAAATTATTTATTTTATATTGCTCCGACATATTAAGCTGCGCTGTACAGAGTGTGTGTGTATATGTGTATATATATATTATGTCTTGTCACGAACTGTCCCTCAGAGGGACTCACAATCTAATACTTTACTACAGTCATATGTCTATGTATATATCGTGTACTGCATGTATCATAGTCTAGGGCCAATTTAGGGGAAGTCCATTCACTATCTGTATGTTTTGGGGATGTGGGAGGAAACCAGAGTGCCCGGACGAAACCCACACAGACACGGGGAGAACATACAGGAGAAAGCCCTCTGCAAATGAAGCAAACAGTCATGGACTGGGTGACAAAGTTTGGGTCAGTATCCTATAGGTACAGGACAACCGCCTGTATGTGCTGTTTTGGGTTATAATGTATGGCTGTAATGACAGGATTAGGTTTCGGGACATGATTCTTATTGTGGCAGGGTGTACACGTAGGACTCAGAAGTACCCCTCATGAAAGTACAGTGCATGTGTCAGGCTTTTTGAGTACATACAGTAGTTTAAGTATATTGATGTATTCAGTTGCACAACTAGCATAATGCTATTCATGCATATGATTAAGCTCCAAGACATTTACTTAAAGTAGTAAAGAGGCAGGCTATGAAGCCAATGGGTAATACATCTAATGATTTATGGTACACGGGATACAAACAGACCCTCTCTATCAATTGCAGATGTGGACTTCGTCACTCCCCTGTGCTCCCAGGTGGTGTATGAAGGGCTTGTGGATGATATTTTCAGAATAAAATGTGGTAAGTAGATTTTGTCATTAGTTTATATGACTTTCTTTAAAGGGTAATTATGTTTCACTGTAATCACTTTAAACATCCAGTTATGTTTAGATTTTTTTAAATTTATTTCCCGCAATTGGATATGTTGAAATGAATGTGAGACCTTCATTGTTTTTCTCTATATTTCTCCATTAGTAAATCGCCTTCTTGTGTTTTCAGCCATTATTTACACCCTGTACCTCCTGTTCTTGAAAGCTTATCTAGCAAGGAAATAGTAATTGGATATGGAAAGTGCAGCAATATACCTAGAACAAATGTCACCTTCTTCAGTTTAGAACAGCCAGATCTATGAAAGCTGATGGGTGATATATTGCTGTGAGCTTCATGCAGTGTGCATGACTTTTTTGCTTCCTTACCCTGGGCTTGATTCACTACCTGGCGCTAAGTGTTAGCGCCGGAGTGAAAAGCGGGTTTTCCCGCGGTATGCACAAAATCATGCGCAAAGCATAGCGGTGTGCGCGAAGCGGCGCATTGCGGTGCAACAAAAATGGCGCATTAGGGGCTTGATTCACAAACCTGTGCTAAACAGTTAACACATGAAGTGCCGCTCGCAGACGTTGCGCGCACAAAGTTCCGCGATTGTGGACATTCTTTTGCACGTGCAAAAGTCCGCGAGCGGCACTTCACGTGCTAACTGTTTAGCACACCCTTGCTAGCAGTTAGCATGGGTTTGTGAATCAAGCCCTTGGTGCACCAAAACCGTCGCACCCGGTGTGCCGTTTTCGGCGCACCTAATGCGCTGATTTGGTCGCACCGCGATGCGCTGCTTCGCACGCACCACGCGGCGCTATGCTTTGCACACGATCACTAACTGCTTTAGACGTGCAAACTGCTTATCACCCTAGTTTGCATGTCCAAAGCCCTAAGACATGCTAACTCAGTTAGCACCGGTTAGTGAATCGTGCCCCCTGTGTGTGCATTGCATATACCACAGTGTATCTCTGGAAAGGTGAAGTAGGCTTTCCCTCTGACAGTAACTTAATGTAACACAGTAAAGGGGGGCAGCATTAATTATAAATTAAAGCAGTAGTATGATATCCGAGAAGGCTACATAACATTTTAGAGTAATGTCCTTTTAGATGTGAGGACAATGAAAAACAGAACTCCAAATCACACCTCATATATATGTCCTGTTTATTTATTGTTTAGTCAGTGTATATTAGCGTTATTATTGATTTATAAAGCATCAATATATTCCGTGGCTCTGTACAAAGTTAGAAACCAACATGGAGTACATAATAATACAGATAAATGTATACACTAATATACAAAATACATGATGAATAAAATGTATAACAAATCCCAAGATACAAAAGGGTGAGCGAGCACTGCCCTTGCAAGCTTACAATCTAAAGTATTTATATAGGTGTGTACTAGTGACATATCTTTGGATTGTAGCAACTGTGTCAAGCACTGCAGTTGTGCACCTTTCCATTATTTAACACCCCTCTTTCAATAACATTACCATAATGTGAAGCTTGAGACATTTTTAACCAACAATTTATGGCACTCACCTAGCTTTCACTGAAGATTGGCCTATGATATGAGCAAAGTCAGTTTTTCGGTTTGTACTTTTTGTTCTTTTGTTCTACCATTCGCCCTACCTCTCAAGCCCGTTGTCTGGGTGTCACCCTGGACGCCGCACTCTCCTTCACTTCCCACATCCAAAACCTCACAAAATCCTGCAACTTCCACCTTCGTAACATCTGTAAGATTCGCCCTTTACTGACCTCTGCCACCACCAAACTCCTCATCCATGCCCTCATAATTTCCCGCCTTGACTACTGCAATGCCCTGCTGTCTGGTCTCCCTATGACCCGAACAGCCCCACTGCAGTCCATCATGAATGCGGCAGCCAGAATTATCCACTGTTCCCATCGCTCCACCACGGCAGATCCCCTCCTAGAATCCCTCCACTGGCTTCCTATCCAGTTCAGAATCAAATTCAAGATACTGTGTCTGACCTACAAATCTGTCCACAAAACTTGTCCAACCTACATTTCCGATCTTACTCAGAGGTACACACCTAGCCGCTCACTCCGCTCTTCCAATGAACTTCGCCTAACCGCCCCCCCCGCATCACCCAGTCCCATGCACGCCTCCAGGACTTCTCAAGAGCTGCTCCAACACTATGGAACTCCCTACCTCCACCCATTAGGGCAGCCCCCTCCTTCAACATCTTCAAGAAAGCCCTCAAAACTCACCTTTTCACTCTGGCCTACTACCCCTCACAAGTGCTCTAAACCTACAGCTGAACTCTGGTCCCCTACCTTTCGTGTCCTTACCTCTCCCTCTAGATTGTAAGCCTTTGGGCAGGGTCCTCCTCCTTTTGTGTCCTACCTGATCATGCACCTCCATTACTGTGAACCCATGCTATGCATCTGAGTGAACCTAACTTGCCTAATCTACATGCTCAATCCAATGACTAAGCATTACCTGGCACTCATACTGTGCCGGGTGATCTGGTTTTCTATTATTCCTGTATTGTCATATTGCTGTATGTCACCCCTAAATATTGTCTGTAACCTAAATTAATGTTCAGCGCTGCGTAATATGTTGGCGCTTTATAAATACAATAAATAAATAAAATAGTGACAGATCCCCAAGTAATAGAGCTCTTTGAGCGTAGATCAAGGCCCTTTCACACTATAGGCTGTCTGCACACAGCAAAATGACTCAACCCACATGTCCCTTAGCAGCTTCAATGTTGTATGAAGCTTCTACTGTGATTAGGAGATCACATCTACTTCAGTGTTTCATTTATTTTTGTGCAGGAAGTGTGGAGTTTGGCCCAGAAGTGACATCCTCTGATAAAAGTATTAAAGTCCTTCTGAACTCTCAAGATAAGGTAACAATTTTCTGTATTACATCCTCTTGTTGGATATTCCACTGCAACAAACACATGTAGCAATATAACGATCATGTCTGTTCCCTCCCTTCCCCACACACGCACAAAATAGTTTTTCTTATTAAATTTACAAACGTAATGCCATGTCATCATATAACAAGTTCAGCTTTTCTTCCATATAATAAGTGCATCCATGTCTCCAGGTGACGTATCTAGAGGGGTGCAGGCATGGGAGCCACCACACCATGGGCTTGATTCCCAAAACCGTGATAACTCAAATATCACACGTTAT
Source organism: Hyperolius riggenbachi (assembly GCF_040937935.1). NCBI lineage: Eukaryota > Metazoa > Chordata > Amphibia > Anura > Hyperoliidae > Hyperolius > Hyperolius riggenbachi. The sequence continues at coordinate 170,765,504 of NC_090648.1, forward strand.
CAAAGTGAACATACCTTACCAGAGTAGCATAGCGAGCGCCACAAACTTATGCCTGCTAATTGGCAATGGCACTCCTCCTGCCCTGAGCCCCTGCGGGTTCGTAGCGCTCGCTGTGCTACTCTGATAAGGCGTGTTCTCTTTGATAACGTGATATCTTTGATAAGGTGTGATATTTGAGTTATCACAGTTTAGTGAATCAAGCCCCATGGCCGCCATGCCTGCTGCCGCTGTCTGCTGCACTGCTCTCTCTGACTCCCGCTCCTGCTGCTGCCGCCTCTGCCTGAGCCCCACTCTCCATCACAGAGAGCATCAAACCTCACATCAGCCGCGACAGCAGAGCCAGAGAAGGTGCTCACTCTACCTGTGCCCAGTGTACTGCAAATGTGGAAGTGATGACATTGGTCACTTCCTGCATTTGGAGTACTCGCTGAGCTGGAACAGGGATCTCCAGTGAACAAGGCACACCATGGCGTGAGAACCAGGCATTAAGTCTGGTACTACAATTACTTTTATACACAGATTAACCTGCGGGCAACACACTTGTAGAAATCAGGCAGGCAAGCAGAGGTCAGCAACAGATCTGAGTCTCAGACAGGAAAGGGTTTGGCAACAGAACGGGCTCTCAGGCAGGCAAAGATCGGGTAGTCGTACAAGGCAGAAGTCTGAAACAGATCTGGTAGTCAGGCAGGCCAGGGTCAACACCCAGAATATCCAACAGGCAGACATAGTCACGCACAGGAGCACACACTTACAAGCTGCAATACTACAGTACCAGAGAGTGGCAGTCTCCAGACTGAAATAGACTTTTTGGCGCAAGCCACGTAACACGCCACACATCTGTGAGTACATTTGGGAGCACACATGCATTCACGCACCCAGCAAGGAATATGCACAAAACAGACTCCTTGCGCACAGCTTTACACCAAAGGCCTCCATCCCCAATGCTTACGCCACACACCTATATGCATGGAACGCCAGACCCCCATGCCTGTGGCCCCCTGCCAAAATACACCAGGACGTCTGTCAGCATCAGTGTGTACCAGCCACCTCATCTGGACAGGTAACTGACCATGACAGAGACATTTAGAAAGGCTTTTCTGCAGCCCTTTAGATGTGCATATCTATATACTGGTACGCAGAAGGGCTCCCTAAAGTTAGCATGTGTGCACATCTAAAGGGATGCTGGGGATGCACTAGACAGAAAGGCAACAGCACATGCAAACCACTTGTGAGAAGAATCGCAGCTTCCTGCTTGACCTGCTCCACAGCTGGGGAGACTTACTGAGTAGGGCTAAGTGAATTTAAGTATGTTTTGGGGTATAAATTTGGTTGGTAAAATACTGAATGCAGTATTTTATTGACCAGAATTTTTAACCGGATAGCCCTTTTTATTTGAAGCCTATTCCTTTGAAGTGCTGTAGAAGGTGGCAGTACTATATAAATCTTATCTAATAACTTCCAAGCTGTGTGGCCATTCACATTACTGTGATTGGTCGCAGTGCTGATTGGATGGGGCACTGGCCGGCTGGCACGCACGATGTCCCGCTCAACATAACACAAGCCACCAGCTAGTATATGTATGTATGTATGTATGTATGGCACAACTCATAGCCTAGCCCAAAACCCTCTACTAAGAAAGACCAAAAACACATGAAAACTAAAATGCATAAAAACCCAAAGGCATGCAATTTTCAGTTCTGGGAGTTTGTGTGTAGTTGTCCCAGCATGCAAAGCAATGCTGCCGAATCCCTTGCCGGTAGGATGACCTGTAGGGGAGAGGTGGGAAGGAGGGTGCAGGAGAAGAGGAGTTTGAGCAGATGCACATTGTCTGGCTGTCCTGCTGATCCACTGACTCTTATACTTTTTGCCATAGACCCTGAATGAGCATGAGGATCAGTTGTTTCAGACAAAATCTGACAAGATTATCTGCATGCTTGTTTCATTTGGATGATTCAGACACTGATGAGAAAGATCGGCAGGACTGCCTGGCAACTGGTATTTATTTTTGCATAGGAAATAAATACAGCAGCCTCCATATACATCTCGCCTCTGGTTCCTTTTAAAGAGATATAGCCCAAAAGACTGAATCTGTGTGAGTAAACCGAGAAAGAGATGGAGTTTGAGTATACGCTTTTATATTGTGGTTGTATCATTAGTAAGTACGAGCTGCGGATTTCCATCTCGGGCCTGACTCGGGATTATCACTAAGGAGGTTAAAGGGAATGTCCAAGGTTTAAAAAAAATAATAATAATAATCTACTTACCCGGGGCTTCCTCCAGCCCCTGTCAGCCGTCCTGTGCCCTCGCCGCACCTTGGCAGGTCGGATCTACTGCGCCTGCATGAGAGCCGTTCGTGGTGGCTCTGATGTCATCTCGAGTGTACTGCGCAGGCCTTTTAATTGTAGCAAAAGAGGAATGTAAACATTCCCTGGCAGTGCAGACGCTCCTAATGTGTCCAGATCACATACAGCTCAGAAAAATTTCACTGGGTACATTACAATATATAAATACTGTAGCTATGAACAAAATGCAATGGCAGCTTTCATAACATATAAACTGCACTTTGGAACTTGTAATTTCTAAATGAATAATAATACTTGTGCACAGAAGCAAATATGATAACTGTATGTTTTTATTAAAAAAAAATAGGAAAACATTTTTATTGAATATTATGTCAGAGTTTAATACCGCTTTAAAGTTTTAAAAAAAATAAAACTAAAAAAAGTATATTGGATGATTTTGAAAATGACAGATATTGTGCTTTATTCTGTGGAGTGTGGCAGGGAGATACATATTGTAGCATGGCTCTCGTCAATGCCTGTGCCTGCTTTTATAAAGAGCGTGCATGTGTCTTATCAGGCACTGAATGATGTAAACATGCCTTTTGGTTTATTTCCAACTAAACTCTGCTTACTATTTGGGTACCTTTTCAGAATGTAGGAAACTATGAATTGTGCTGGAAGTCTTTTACAATCTTCCCTAACACCACTTCCTAGAGACAGACCAAGTTTGTTTACTTAAAATAAATTATGCCTTATGGGCAGGTAGCAGGAACCTGCACAAGCTGCTGCTCGAAGAACCAGCAGTGTACTTTTATGTTGTGGCTGTGCCTTTTACCTTAACCAACAGTAACCTGCAGTGTTGAGGAACAGTCACATAACTGCGGTAAAATTGCTCTGCAAAGGCAGAACATGACAATTTTACTAGTACTTGTGCCAGTAGTGCAACACATGCATTGTTAGTGTACCACACATTGGGTAGTAACATGAGATACACTAGCAATGTGCGCGTTACCTAAGTAACGAGAGTTGCGCTATTTGCGCTACTCTCGATATATAACTGATCCAAATATCAGTAAAATTGTTGTGTTCGGCTTGCGTATTAGACTGTCACTTCCGTTACATTAATATACCCCGCTTTGAGGTGCTTTGCATCACACTGCTTTGCATGTATCAACAATCTATGAGTGGGTGTTTGTATCTTAGACTGGGTCATGTCTGTAGCACATCCTAACTGTTGTAAAGATTATTTCTATAATGTTTTCTGAAGCACATGAATATATACTTATGTTGCACTGATTATGTATTCTGTTTTGTCTATATGTCTAGGTATTTGGACAAATACGAAATGAACATTTTTCAAATGTCTTCAGCTTTCTAAGTCAGAAAGCTCGGAACCTTCAAACTCAGTATGATGTGAGTATGGGATTTATGCTGGCAGTTATTAATTTTGTTCTGTATAATGTAATGTTTGCAGTACAGAAATACTATGAAGGAGGAAAGGAAGAGAGGTAGATGCTGTAATTCTTCATGGTTTTGGTACATTTTGGAAGTGAACATGGACTCTAGTCACTTTAAAGGAAACCTGAAGTGAGCGGGACTAAAAAAAAAGTTACGTACTACATCAGTGGTGGAAAGCCTCTGTATGTTCTGAGGTTTCCTGGATCCTCATACAGCACTCTGTTATAGCAAAGGGTCCCTCTAAATCCTATTTGGCAAAATTTGCATTGTACCACGAGGCATGCATGGACCTTATGTGTGCATTCCCAGTCTAGATGTACTCGTTCATGGCCTGCTCTGGAACTCTAGTTCCTATGAGGATACAGGAAGCATCTTGACCATCCAGAGGCTTCCAACTACTGAGGTAAGTACCTAACTTTTTTCCCCACTTCCCCCATTTTAGGAGTTAAGGTGGGTACACACATCAGATAAGTCTTTGGAAAATGAAAGATCACAGACCAATTTTAGAGAGTATACTTTACGCAGTCTATTCTATTAATCTGAACTCCTCATCAGATATAAATCTTAGCAGAATGCTGTACACATGAAAAAGATCAGTATTTGCAAAATATCAGTTCCTGCAAAAGATCCGTTCCTGCAAAATGCATTCATAGTCTATATCTGCAGATCTCATACACACCTTGTTTAACGGACAATCATCTGCAGATCAGATCCACCAGGATGGATCTTTGGATCTGCAGATGATACTACATGATACTACATAAAAGGGGGTAAAATTGGTCTGTGATCTTTCATATTCCAAAGACTTTTATCTGATGTGTGTACCCACCTTTTAGATTTGACTCTCTATGACAACCATAACATTTGAGAAAACATTGCAGTAAGGCCAAGGTTCTCCACAATCTGTGGAGTCTAATGGAGAAGAGGTGCTTGGGTAGTATGGATAAGCAGGACTTAACAAATGGATGCTTTCTAAAATATCTGTAAATCTTTATGATTGAATATACAGTATTTCAAGATGTATGGGTAGTGTCAATATTTCATACGGTCTTCCACTGCAGTGTATAATTTTCTGATACTGACTGTAATGGAATGAAATGGTATATCTGTACAGGGATTCAGATCCAGAGCATTGGTCCCCAGCATGCAGCCCACTAGAACTTGCTGTAGGCCCAATGTTTAATGCTGACCCTCAACCACCCCTGAATATACTCAATGCAGTTACACTTGTGTCCTAATTCCCGGCTGCTGTTTTCATTTGAACTCTGGTGCAAATGACAAAAGGCTTCTGAACATGGAGGCAAGTAGTGGCTTCTACAGTCACTTGACATGCAAGCCTGGTTGTAGCCCTGTATATTTGTTTAGGATGAGACTATTACAGATTAGATTAGCTTGTTTCAGGGGTTGCTTCATGTACCGCCAGTAAAATTGCCACGAGCAGGTATCATGGTAATTTTACCGGTACCTTGTGCAACCTGTGTAACTGGCATAAGCACTGGTAAAATTGCCATGTACTACCTGGTCGTGGCAATTTTTTTTATTTTTATTTTACTTTGTATACCAACTTGATTCAGAGTGTTCTTGGGTTCTTTTATCCAGTCCATTGTGTGTTTCAGAAACGTCGAGGAATGGATATAAAACAAATGAAGACTTTTGTGTCTGAAGAACTGAAGGGGTTAAAACAAGAACACCGTTTACTGAGTTTACGTATGTGGCAACTTGGATTTATAAACTTCTAATTCTCACACTGTAATTTACAGTTATATAATGTGCAAAGTTTTTGGTAAAGTGGTATTACCAGTAGCTTTTAAATTCAGGTAACAAAATGTTTTTGTTAAAGTGCACCTGTAGCCCCTCCAGTGTGTAATAGAGATGGTTCATGAGATGCTAAATATTATTATTATTATTGTTATTCTTTTTATGTATTTATTTATTTGATTAATTTAGTATTTATAAGGCACTGACATCTTCCGCAGTGCTTTACAGAGTACATAGTCCTCGATTCACTAACCGCTAACTCAGCACGTCTTAAGGCTTTGGACATGCAAACTAGGGTGCTAACTTGCTAAGTAGTTTGCACGGGCAAAGCTGTTAGTGATCGCGCGCTATCAGGTGTGCCCGAAACGTCACACAGGTGCGCGCGAAAGGTCGCACTGTTCACGTGCAAAATAGCTGTTCAGGCTATTTTGCACACGGACGGTGTGACGTTTTGGGCGCACTGCGTATTGCTAAACTTTGCGAACGCTTGCGCGGATATTGGCACGTGAATCTGCCGTTTTCGCATCCTAAGTGCCTTTTCACTGGCGTGCTAACACTTGACACCCTTTAGTAAATCAAGCCCATAGTCTTGTCACTAACTGTTCACCACAGGGGCTCGCAATCTAATGCCTACCATATTTATATCTTAATCTAAGGATAGTTTGAGGGAAAAGCCAATTTAACTTATCTATGTTTTTGGGATGTGGGGTAAACTGGAGGCAACCCACACAAGCATGGGGAGAACATACAAACTCCATTCAGATGGTTTCTTGGCCCAGATTCAAATTGAGGACCCAGCTGCAAATTGTATGCGGTTTGGAACTGGGTCAAACATATTTAGTTCCTGACAATTTGGATTGGCCCACTTGCAAGCTGCATACAATTTCCATTCAAGCTATTCTAGCATCTCATTAGCCATCTCTGCTGTTTAGACTGCAGATGGCAACTTTTCTGTAGGAGGTCACCTTTTGCTTAATCACAGGTGTAGGAGGCACTCTGGGGGAAGCCTGTGTTCAGGCAGATTAAAGTGAACTCTTTAGAGCTTGAAATGTGGCAGTTGCATGTATACAGTACACTGAAAACTGAAACGTCTTTAATCCTGTCCTGCAGTCAGTCTGTGACATTTTCTAGGATCAAAATGTCAGTTCTAAAATGTGTGGGTCTAAAGCTTAGTAGTAGCACCACCTTTATGTGCACACTAAAAAGAAATTCCACTTTTGTTTGAGGCCAGTTTTACACTTCATGTTTACGGTGCGATGCTCCTGATGCATCCCACCGCAACACACAAAACGACAATTGTATGACCCAGCAGCAGAGTGCGCCGACAGGGTCCCATGCAGAGCGCCTTCCCCATTCAGTGATGTACTTCCTGCTAGTCAGGAAGTACAGCTCTGGGATTCCCGCCGGTCTGTGCGTGCGCGACACAACACTCTATGCTTCAGCCGGACTGCAATAGGTGTGAACATCTCCATAAACTTTTATTGCTTTTGCGGCCCTTTCCAGTAAAATAGGGGTAACACAACACAGGTTTAACCTGCAAGTGTAAAAGGGGCCTAAAATACTGTAAGCATAGACTGGTGTTGGACATTGAATTTCCAGAACTAAATGTAAGCTTAAACACTAGAATGTATGTATCCTATTAGGGTCATGCATATAGAAAAGTTCTGAATGCTGTCTGTGTGCAATGTGGCCTTATTTAGTTAAATTGTATAAAACCACATCACTGCTCATAGCAATGTTTTTGTGGAGGCAAGTCAGTGACCCAGCAACATGGAAGAAACTGCACAACAGTAGTAAGAGTTAGTTACAACCTAGTGCTAATTCTCCTCCACAGCAGAGTGCTTCCTCACCATAGTAACACACTTCACACCCCCCCCCCACCCCAGTAGAAAGAGTTGACACTTTATTATCTCCCCCCCCCCCCCCACCCCCTTAAAAATTACAGGATACAAATAAAGCTACAGGATCCTTTTAATCACTTTAATGTTGTCTTCATTATTGTAAATTACTGCAGAGACAAGTGATAATGTCAATGTATTCTTTTTTTTAAGACATTGGGGCCTGTGAAGCTATAATGAAGAAGAAAACCAAGCAAGATTTTCAGGAGTTAATGAAAACCGAGCATTGTGAGTATTTTACAGCATTTACTATGCTTTATTATAATATAAATATGTATGTGTGGACATGCATCTGTGCGTGCCCATAAGTGGTAATAGTACAAAATGTGCCTCTAGTGATCATAAAGGCAGTGAGAAGCCAGAGCCCAGCACATGCGTTCTCCACACTGCTCCTGAACACTAGTATTTTCTTCTATAACTGACAAGCAGTCGTGGAGATGGGACGGCACTACTCAGATAAAGTATCAAGCTCTTTTATTGCATGTGAAAATAGGTAATAATATTTTAGGCAGCACATTTTTTTCAATCATAAGTACCATACACATGCTATATGAAACTTGGCCATGCCGGCTGATTATGACTGCCTTTGCCAGGAATCCAGCGTGTGTGTGGCAGCCACTGACCCTGCTTAGCCAGAGATCTGTCCTCTTAGATCACTTCAGCCGACTGACAAAAGTTTTGTTCCTACACTTACCCCACCTGCTGTATGATGTCACTCTTGCTCTGCCCCCCTGCATAGTACAAAACACGTCAGCGATGTGTCTGCACAGCGTCGACTCTGCAATGGCACTGGCGGGATTGGTTCCCCATCCCCGTTGGGTGACATTAATTGAGTGTGCATACGGGGCTTAAGAGTTACAACAGTGAATACTGCAAAGCTCACAAGATTATTATTGGGCAGATGCCTGGCAGAGGGGACAGTTAGGCTCCTAGACTGATCGCTGAGATTGGGGGAGAGGATCTGTTCAGTACATTTCTTAAATGGTGTTTGAGATTTAAACACTGCATGTGACTCTGATGGTCACGTTAAATGTCACTTAAATATAAGTAGTGACACCACAGTGCATAAATATATAATTCTATATTTTGTTATGCTATCTACACATAGCGCTACTCGAAGGATTTGAAATTCGTGAGAGCATCAGCTTAATAGAGGAACACATAAACAGACAGGTGAGTTAACATGTGTAAATGCTTGTTAAAGAAAATCTGAAGTGAAAATAAACTTACCGATATGTAGAATTGTATGTGTAGTACAGCTCAGAAATATAACAATACGGTAGTAGCTAAGAAAAAGTCTCAAGATGTTTTCCAGTACAGGAAGTCGGGCTCTACTGCACATGCGCTTGCGGGCTGCGTTCATCCTTCAGCCCAAAGCCGGGAGCGCTCTGTGCATGCGTATGACCTCAATACGTCATGTGCATGACGTCATACGCTCCCGCAGAGCGCTCGCGGGTGCTGAAGGATGTACACAGCCCGCCCAGCGCGTCCGCAGTAATGCCCGACTCCGGAAACCCAGGAGAGGGTACCATGGAGCTTTTAGCTACATTGCGAGGGCAGAAAGGTGAACGGGGGGATCGACAGGCATCAGGACAGGTAATAATATATGCCTGCTCCCCCCGTTTCTCTTATGATTTTGACATCTGGTATTCTTTAAACACTCGCGTTGTTATCTAAGGTGATGGGCGAAATGTCCTGAAAATTTTGAATTACATGGTCTTCATATCGAATCTCTGTGGATGTTCTGGCCGCTTTAATAATCCGTTCCTTGATTAAGAAATCTTTTAGACATAAAATGATGTCTCCAGGTGGCTGATCTGGCGCACGCTGGGCCCTTAGTGCGCGGTGAATCCTATCACAAGTAAAGGCAGTATCAGGATATTCTGACAGCAAAGATTGAAAGATGACGAGAACAGGCGGGATAATCTCTTGGGAAGACTCTGGGAGTCCGCGTATTCTTAAATTATACCTGCAGTTACGGTTATCAAGGTCCTCTGATTGCAGCTGCAATGTTTCAACAGTCTTTTTCCAGTAACACTCCAGGACAGGTACACATTGAGACTTGGCTCCTCCCAGGAACAGGAAATATCCGTCAGCCTCTCTATAAATCAAAGATGGACCAAGGGTCAGGCAGTATTGGATATTTCCTGGTCCAGGAACCAGGTCTCTCTATGTGCTCGCTGTCCCGGAGAGCCTGGGTGGCTAGGGAATGTGTTGGCACTGAGCGCGCCTTGTCGGGATACAAGGAGGTCCGTTCCCCTGTGGAGTACCTGTGGGTTGCTGCTGGATGGTCCTGTCTCCCAGTGGATTTGTCCCTGCTGGTCGGCCTGTTTTTGGGAAAGGTTTCGCTGCAGGAGGGGCTGCCCCGAAGACTCACCGCGCGGAGGCAACGGCTGGGTTGTGAGCGTCCGGAGGACGCGTATAGCGGAGGCAGAGTACGGAAATCCTCCGGCCGCGACCTCGGGAACTACTTCCGGGTCGCGTGACGTCACTTCCCTTGCGCCGGGTGAAGAGGGGCGGCCGTCCGGAGTCTCGGCAAACAGCGTCTGGCACCTCGTGGAAGATGTCGGAAGCAGAGCAGGAGCCAGGACGGGTAAGACTGCTCAGCTGAGACCCGGGCAGCGGTGGTGACTCCTGTGGGAGCATAAAACCGTGCACAGCATTGAAATGGTTGTTTGCTGCATTTAGCCTAGTTTGAAAAGTTGTTTGGGCATGTTAATGTTAAACTTTTTCGTGCAAACACACAGCTGATGCTGTGCAGGCTGGATTAGTCTTATGACAAATGTTATTTGCAGAATCTTCTTTTAATACATATTATTCATAGTAACAATTGAGTACAAAGCATAATGATTACTATGAATGTGTTTATGATAATTACATTACAGTGTTTACTGTATGGCTTAAATCATGAATATGTATGTTTTAAGACCGGATGGCACGTTAAAGAAGCAATCGAGTATTATGTTTTTTTGTTGTTTCAGGGCACTTCTACAAATGTACCTGACCCTGTAAAAACCACTAAACGATGCCCTGTGTGCAATATCAAGGTCAATCCTGCATCAACAAAATTATTATGCAAGGATTGCACCTATAAAGTAATGAAACAAGAATCTGCTTCTCAAAGAGATATACAAGCTTTGAGGCAGGATTTAAAAGACACGTTAAGAGTTTAAAGCAGCTGCAGTAACTTCCAAATCAGACACACCAGCGGAAGGGAAAACTGATCAAGCTACTCAGCCTAATTTGCCAGAATCAATTACTCATAAGAAAGCTACTAACAAAACTAATAAAGCAATTATTGTGTCAGATGAAGATGAAATTAGCGATAATGATGGTGCTTCTGCAAGTTCTATGGAAGCGCAGGAAACAGAAAATAAACCTTCTAAGTTCAAATTTCCTGTAGCTGAGACAGAAATGTTATTGACTGCAATATATGAAGATTTAAATAAAACAGTTACTGAACCACCTTCAATGCACGATAAGTTGTATGAGGGTATGGAAAATCAGCAAGACCTGTTTTTTCCAGTACATCAGTCAACAAAAAATTTGATATCAAATCAATGGAAAAATCCAGACAAGAAATTATTTATGTCTAGAGGTTTTAAAAGACGGTTTCCGTTTGCAGAGGATGATAGTAAAATGTGGGATAAAAGCCCTAAATTAGACTCAGCATTCTCGCAGGTTAATAAAGACGATGAATTGGCCTTTGAAGACCTGGGTCACTTAAAGGATCAATCAGATAAGAGAATCGAATACGCATTAAAAAGGTTGTGGCCTGCTATTTGTGCCAACTTCAGGCCTTCAGCTGCAACAACCTGCGTAGCAAGAATGCTAGCACTTTGGATGCAGCAGTTGGAAGATAGCATTAATAAAGGGGCACCTAAAGACCAACTCATTAATTCAATGACGGTAATGCATAAAGCAGTAGCCTATATAATTGACGCGGCTTCAGAATCAATAAGGTTAACTGCTAAAGCAGCAGGAATCTCTAATGTGGCCAGGAGAAATCTATGGATCAAGACCTGGCATGGGAGTATGGCTTCGAAAAACAGAGTTTGTTCCATACCTGTGGTGGGAGATACTCTCTTCGGGCCCGAATTGGATGAAGTTCTTGAAAGAACCGCCAATAAGAAAAAATCTTTTCCTAAAAAGAGACAATTTAAAACAGGGAAAAGGTTTTTTCGTCAGAACAGACAGACAGACAAACCTGAAAACCAAAATAAAAGAAAAGCTTGGTCCTTTAATAAAGACCAAAGAAGACCGGTACCAAGTTTTAAAACGCCAATCACACAAAGTAAACAATGACAGACTAAAAGTGGGAGGAAGGTTGGGCTATTTCCTTCCACATTGGAAACAAATAACAAAAAGCCCATTTATTATAGATTTAATAAAGAGGGGTTATCACATCGCTTTCAACACAAGACCTCCAAGGAAACTTGTAGTAACCAAGAAATTAATATTGCCTCAACATCAGGAAGCATTAAAAGATATCATCACAGATATGCTAGAAAGGCAAGTGGTATCAGTAGTACCAGTGATTCAAAGAGGGGAAGGCTTTTACTCAAAAGTATTCCTGGTTCAGAAACCGTCAGGAAAATACAGAATAATCCTAAATCTAAAACCAATCAATCCATACATAAGATACGAGAAATTTCGTATGGAGTCAATTTATTCAATAAAAAACCTGCTGATACCACATGGCTTTATGGCAAGTGTAGATCTGCAAGACGCATATTGGCACATACCAATAGAGCTAAACTCACAAAAGTTCCTAAGGTTTGCAGTACAGATGGAGAAGGGAGTTCAGCATTTTCAGTTTCGCTGCCTCCCGTTTGGCATAACATCTGCCCCAAGAATATTCACGAAAGTTATGGGAGAACTAATTGCAGCAATACACAAAAAAGGAATTATTATAATTCCTTACTTGGACGACCTACTAATTCTAGCAAGAACGTTAGAAGAACTAGAGGAACACAAACAGACTGTACTGTGTCAACTACAGAATGCAGGCTGGATTGTAAACAAACAAAAGTCGCAGCTTACCCCAACACAGAGAATTTTATTTCTGGGGTTTATAGTAGACTCGGTGCAGCAGAAAATTTTTCTTCCACAGGAAAAAATACAAAAGATTATATCCGAAGTGGAGAAATTTTGTACGTGCCAGTCAGTAACGTTCAGGCAGATCATGCAACTCCTAGGTCTCCTGTCGTCGGTTGCGCCAGCAATCCAGTGGGCATTAAAACATACCAGACTCCTGCAGTCATGGATGTTAACCAGGTGGGACAAGCAGCAAAAATCGCTAGACAGCGAAGTGATAGTAGATTCCCAGACAAAGTCCAGTCTGGAATGGTGGCAAGTGTTACAACATCTCACGCAGGGCAGACTATGGTCCCTACCGATCCAAAAGATCCTAACGACGGATGCAAGTCTGTCAGGATGGGGAGCACATGTGGAAACCTTTCAAGTACAGGGTGTATGGAGTCAATCGATGTCGGAACATTCATCGAACTTCAGAGAGCTGATAGCTGTAAAGATGGCAATAATCAGCACCATACACATTCTAAGAGCATGTCACGTTCAGATTCAATCGGACAATGCGACTGTTGTGTCATATTTGAATCGCCAAGGGGGAACCAGATCCAAGAGACTGTTATACCTAACTCTGGAGATACTGGATATAGCAGAACACGAGTTACTATCCCTAACAGCAGTTCACTTGAAAGGGGAATTGAATGTTCTGGCGGATCAATTAAGCAGGGTACAGATTACAAATACAGAATGGGCCTTGAACCCAAGCTTATTCCAAATATTAGTAAGCAAATGGGGAAATCCGCAAGTGGACTTATTTGCGAACAGGTCCAACAGGAAGTGCGAACAATTTTATTCTCTCAATGTGATGGACAAACCATTAGCAATAGATGCCCTGGCTCAAGACTGGAATCAGAACATACTGTATGCGTTCCCGCCATTAAATTTGATTCCCCTAGTACTTCAAAAATTGATGAAATCACAGTGCCATTTGATACTTATTGCTCCGAATTGGCCCAAGAGGGCTTGGTATCCACTCCTCCTTTCAATGTTGGTGAACCAGCCATGGGAGATACCGGTATCAGAAAATATGATACAGGTACAAGACCAGGCTGTAACAAATCTAAAAAAATGGAAACTTACAGCGTGGTTTCTGAGAGGGCAGTCCTTGAAAGTAAGGGACTGTCGACAAGAGTGGTGAATACTCTGTTAAAAAGTAGAAAAGAGAATACTCGTTTGATATACCAGAAGTACTGGAAAACTTTTAATTTATGGTTAGAGAACTCAGACTTCCAATCAACAGAAATGGCGACTATTTTAGAATTTCTGCAAGAGGGAGTAGAGAAAGGACTGGCCTTAAGCACAATTAAGGTCCAGATATCTGCATTATCAGTTTATTTAGATAAGAAATTAGCATTAGATCCTCTAATAATTCGATTTGTTAAATCGATAGAAAGAAATAGACCAGTTATGATCAAGCAGTTTCCAAAATGGGATCTATCTTTAGTTCTGCAGGCATTAACAACTGATGAATTTGATGAAAATTCACTGAGGATGTGTACTCTAAAGACCGTATTTCTAGTAGCGATCACGTCAGCTAGGCGGATTAGTGAACTTCACGCTCTATCATGTAAGGAACCATACTGTACTTTCTTTAACGATCGGGTAGTTCTCCGAACAAGCCCAGAATTCCTACCTAAAGTTGGAGACATGTTTCACAGAACACAGGTTAGAGAAAATCTTATGACCTACTTAGAAAAAGTGAAGGAGTTCAGGAAATCGGAAGCTTTATTCATCAATTACACAAGCAATTCCAAAGGATTAAAAGCATCTACAAAGACCATTGCTAAATGGATAAAAGATTGCATCATACAAGCATACAGCATTATGGGTAAGGAGCCTTCAGAAAACTTGAAGGCCCTTTCCACCAGGGCAGCCGCAACTACGTGGGCTTACAGGGCAGGTACATCACCGCTGAACATCTGCAAGGCGGCAACCTGGAAGAACCTGGGGACCTTCATGAGGCACTATCGGTTGGACCGAATAACGGAAACCGATCAAGATTTCGGAAGAACTGTCTTAAAGGCAGTTAGCCCACCCTGAGGTTAGTGAGTGATTTCTTGCTTATCATCTCAATGTGTACCTGTCCTGGAGTGTTACTGGAAAAACCAGGCGTTAGCTCACCTGGTAACGACCTTTTAAGTAACACTCCAGGACAGGTGGGGGTACCCACCCCCATATATATCTCAAATATTGCATGATATACATGTTATGTGTATGTAAATGTAATATAGTAGGGTTATGTTTAGTATATTGTTCCTGTTCCTTTATATTATACTGCCTGACCCTTGGTCCATCTTTGATTTATAGAGAGGCTGACGGATATTTCCTGTTCCTGGGGGGAGCCAAGTCTCAATGTGTACCTGTCCTGGAGTGTTACTTAAAAGGTCGTTACCAGGTGAGCCAACTCCTGGTTTCAAAGAATTATGCTAAGATCGCAATTCTTTGTGTGGCCATTAGCTCATCATATTTGGTCTCTAAAAGATCTGTGCGGCTGCCCAGCGAGGCTATCTCATGTGATAGTGAGGATTCTACTCTGCGCAGTTATGATTGAAATTTTCGTGCCGGCCTGTTGTACATCTGTTCCAGTCTCTCCTCCAGATCTTGTTTTGTTAGAGCTTTGCCGCGCTCCGGTCTAGAGCTAGTCCAGTCAGGGCCTGCGTGGAGTCCTGTGAGCCTGTAGGGGAGCCGCGGCCATCTTGGGACGTCATTGTTTTGTCACGGGGCCTAAGAAAGTAGTCTGAAACTGACTTCTGGCGCTGTGAAGGACCCGGTTTTCCTCTGCTCTGGCATACACTGGTGGGAGCGGGGATCAGAGCTGAAGATCGGTGCTCAATATAAGGACTAAAGACCTTGCAGTGCGGCTAAACGTGCTGAGCGAGAGTGGAGCTACATGAAGCTGCGACCATCTTACTGCGCGCCGTGCATGCACCCCCTCGAGTTGTTAACTATGCAAAAGAGCTTCTCTAAACTCTTTGACCAACTTAGTCGTGCTTTCTAAATACTGTAGCTTAAACAGCCAAGAAACAGTGAGACAGCTTGAGATAAGGTTTTACTGCATGAACATTCAAATGGTCATTAGCTCTGCTTTGTATTACAGCTTAAAATACAGTATGGTTTCTTAACTGCAAATATGATGCAATGTTATAAATAAAGCTATATAACTGAAAATAAAAATTACATTTTTTTTTTTTTTTTTGCTGCAGTGCTAATGTTCCATTAATTATCAGTACTACGCATACAATTCATTATATCATAAGTTTATTTTTGCGTCAGTGCCACTTTAAGAGAAACTAAGAAACGAACAATTGTCATGTGGTATCTCATGGTTTATTGCTTCATCTGTAGGTTTCCCCCATTGATAGTTTACGACTGCTGTGTCTGTTGTCCATCACAGAAAATGGTAGGCAGCACCTTGTTTGACTTTTATTTTCTCTTCAGTTTGTTTTATATTTCTTTAAAAATTTTGTTTTCTTTATCACCCTTCCAGGTTTAATAACAAAAGATTACCGATCACTGAAGACCCAATACTTACAGGTGAGTCCGAGAATGTGGGTCTAGTTTATCAAGACAAAAGCTGAAAAGACAATAGTGAAGGCATGCAGCTGTTAAGAGAAACCAGTTATGTTTTAGTTGTTAAAGAAAGCAAGGGTTCTGATTACAGTAAACACCATCTCCATGGAGTTTTGTATGTCCTCCTTGAGTTTGGGTTTCCTCCAGGCACTGATATTTTTTTTTTCCCACATCCTAAAACATACTGATAAATAATTTGGTTCCCACAAAATTGGTCTCAAGTTCCATTCACACACTAGACTTATCACCTGAGCAGGGCCATCGGTGCTGTCTTGGCCAAGAATTTACTGTGTGTACAAGTTTACCCTGAGGTCGCTTAAAGGACCACTCCAGCGAAAAAAAAGTAAGCAGTTAATATCTGACATAACCAATAGGTTTTGCAGTAGTCCATTTTCTCATGGGTTATTCTCAGGATTTTTCTTTTTTCTAAAGCATTTCGTGAAGGGCAGTGTAAAAATGATAAAGCTGCGAATGACACCTGAAGAGGCAGGAGATGACACTTCTGGCTAGACGAGCTGGTTTGAATTATTGTGTAACCGCTGATTTCTTGGGATTCTCATATACAACAGTCCACAGAGGAAACTCTTTGCTGATAGAGTTCAGAGAATAATGGTCCGACTGGTCAGTAACTCTGATAAGCTTTCTGAGCTTTTCCTTTTGCTCACCAGAATGATTGAGGCAAATTGTGTCAGGTCCACTTTTGTCAGCTGAGAGAAAAAAAAAGGTTTTTAGTGGGCACAGGCTCCCCAAAACTAGAGAGATAAAGTTGACCTGAAGTGAGTGAGATGCACATTTTGTGTGCCATATTTATATGTATGTATGTGGGTATTCCAGTAATTCCTCCGTCACCTGATCTACATGCTTGTTCAGGGTCTGTGGCTAAAAATATTAGAGGCAGATGATTGGCAGTACAGCCAGGAAACTTGCATTGTTTAGAAGGAAATAAATTTGTCAGCCTCCATATTCCTCTCACTTCAGGTGTGCTCTACAGTGACCTTGTAATTAGGATAAAAAGCTGCCATACTTTATTTACTTATAAACAATGGTTATTGCCTATACACTAATGGCATGCTTGTCTCTGGCATGTGATGCACCGCTGAAGCCAATAAGATCAGGCAATTGGTACTGATTAAACGGAAAGAAATATGGCCGCCTCTATATCCATGTCACAACAATGACCCTTTAAACTGGGACAGGGGAATGTAGCCTTGTCTGATGAATGAGGCACAAAGATAGTAGGTTCAGAGTTTGGGGTCATCAGTAAAAATCCATGGACAAAACCTGACTTATTTCACCATTCCAGGCTGGTAGTGGCTTGGGATGTGGTAGTATAGGAGATTCATAGCATGAGCAGCTGACCAATCTTTTGTGTGATGCAAACACGTCAATAAGATCCAGAATCCCACCGAAATATTTCCTACATGTTTTGGAATCTATACAACAAAACACTGAGGCTGGTTTGAGAGCAAAAGGAACCCCAACCCTGAATTGTTCTAGTGTTTTTTAATGGTGCTAAGTTATTATCATTTAGTATTTAATAGCACTGACATCTTCAGCAGCACTGTACAAAGTATATAGTTATGTCAATCTAATCCCTACCATAGTCATATATCCATCATTGTCTAGGGCCAATTTAGGGGGAAGCCAATTAACTTGTCTGTATGTTTTTGGGATGTGAGGGGAAACGGGGGGGGGGGGGGGGGAACCCAGTGCTGTAAGGCAAGAGTGCTTTCTACTACGCCACCATGCTGCCGGATACTATAAGAGATCAACCTCTTTAATCTGCAATTTGCTCTTTAAAAAGGGCTTGATTCACTAAACAGCGGTACACGTACTGCACACAAGCATTGCAGGTTAAAATGAGCATATCGGCTAAGAGCGGTCCTATCAGCGTTTCGTGCACTATGACCATACTCTCGTTCGTTCTACTTGACGCGCGATAGTGTTGCAGCGCAACTGTGATACTTCACTAGCACACATGCTACTATGTAATGTAGTAGTGGCTGAGCTAGTGAAGTATCACGGTTGCGCTACAGCATTATTGTGCGGCAGTCATAACGAACGGGGGGGGGGGGGGGGGGGAACCCAGTGCTGTAAGGCAAGAGTGCTTTCTACTACGCCACCATGCTGCCGGATACTATAAGAGATCAACCTCTTTAATCTGCAATTTGCTCTTTAAAAAGGGCTTGATTCACTAAACAGCGGTACACGTACTGCACACAAGCATTGCAGGTTAAAATGAGCATATCGGCTAAGAGCGGTCCTATCAGCGTTTCGTGCACTATGACCATACTCTCGTTCGTTCTACTTGACGCGCGATAGTGTTGCAGCGCAACTGTGATACTTCACTAGCACACATGCTACTATGTAATGTAGTAGTGGCTGAGCTAGTGAAGTATCACGGTTGCGCTACAGCATTATTGTGCGGCAGTCATAACGAACGGGCATAACTTCAGAGCGCACACTACACTGATAGGACCGCTCTTAGTGTGCGCGCTCATGCAATGCTTGTGTGCCACAGGTGTACCGCTTTTTAATGAATCAAGCCCATAGTTCTGTTTATATTTTGTGTATAAACATGATTAATTAAAGGTGTTTTTGCTTGTGCATGTTCTATCTTGTTGCAGAGCTATGGCCCAGAGCACCTTCTGACATTCTCAAACCTGAAACGAGCTGGTCTGCTCACTGAACAAGTGCCTGGAGAGACGCTCACTGCTGTGGAAAGCAGAGTCAGCAAGCTGGTCACAGATAAAGCTGTAGGTAAGTTCTGTTTCCTGTTTATTTCTGAGGACAAAAAGGTAAACTGAGTTATTCTGCAATGTGATTTTCTTCTAATTTTTTGTTATATATTGTGTTAGTTTTATCTGCAATATGAGTTAAAGGTGAACATTAGTAAATATACAAACTAAGACATATTATTTGAGTCGTCTTGTACAGTATATTACAAAACTTGTAATTTCCTTTTACATTCCCCACTATAGCTTAATAGTGTACTTAGTGTCTTATCACCCTAGAAGAATCACTAGATACCACCCCCTCCCCATAATACATAAACAAATGTACTGGGGTGTGCTAAGGATTTTGTTTATTTTTAAAAACTGTGACATTACATGAATGTTTCACTTACTTTCAGGCTCGGACTGGGCCACTGGGGAGATGGGAGAACCCCCGGTAGGCCCTCTTGTATTTTAAAAATAGTGCCGGGGGCCTCCCTCCCCCTCAGTGTGTGCGCTGAGCCGAAGGGGGTAGCTGCACAGCAACTCCCCTCTTTCATCTGGGGCTCCCCTTCCGTGTTCCCTCTCCAAAATTTAGTGCTGCGGCTGCGGGCAAGTGGGTGGAGAGCACTCACCTCTTCCTGGTTTCCGGAGCTCTGCATGTCATTTGTCTCCCTGCTCCTCTGTCACCAATGCCGATCACTGTACTTCCTGATTAGCATATGTGAGTGCAAAATAGGGGGGGGGGGGGGGTCCCAGGCTGATACTTTCCTGGTGGGCACTTAGCATCCCAGTCCGACCCTGCTTGTGTCCAAGTAAGCAAACTGAATAAAGACTTGCTTTTAATTATGTCAGATGAACTGACTCAATTGCATTTTTCCTAGCAATAGTGAAGTTTCACTCGAGCTTGGGGCAGGAAATGGCATAGCAGATTTCTTCTGTATAAAAATAATCCAGAAACATTTCAGTCCTATAAAAAACATAAAACAATAACTAAAATTTTGTGATAATAAACTAGCAAAACAAAATTTTGTCCACGCAGATAAAAAAACCCCTACTACTTACCCGGGGCTTCCTCCAGACCCTTGCAGCCGACATGTCCCACGCTGCAGCTCTGCTCTCAGCTGACGGCCCGGGGTCCCCACATGGTACAGAGGCGACCTTGGGAGGTCGTCCTCTACTGCGCCTTCACTAGCGCTGCTGTCAAGTCCATGTTGTCTGGAGTGTACTGCGCAGGTGTTTGCAATTTTTACACAGTCCTTGGAGTTCTGGTTCACAATGAGTTTGCTGGGTAGTCCATAACTAATAATTTACTAGATTGCTTTTAAACCACAGTATGATATTTCACAGAATTTAAACAGATCATTGCCTGCATTTAATTTCTCATGTATTCATGTCTCTAGGTAAATTAACAGATGCCTTCTCATCTTTAGCCAAAAAGAGCCATTTCCGTGGCATTAGCAGAAGGCTTGGCCTTGTAAGTATTGTAGTATTTGGCTTTATGGCTTGTGTACTTCCCACATTCTTTTCTAACTCACTTTCAGAGGATTCTTAGAGCAGCATTTGAATTGTTTGTTTTGAGGGGGGGAAGGGGGGGAGGGAGGGGAGTTGAGGGATACTTTGTTTTTAAGCAGAATGTCCTGTTGCACAATAATTGAAATTATTGTAGAATGGGATTGAGGTCAGACATATATGACACATGTACCTTTTTTTAAAAGGAACCCAATATAGAGTCCTGCGCGGATCTAATTTTTCATACCCGCACCCGACCCGTAGCCCTGCTACCTGCACCCAACCCGCTTTCTGGTGAATCTGGTACCCGCACCTGACGTGCAACCCGCAGACCCCGTACCCACACCAGACAAAAAACGAAACGGGTACCTGAACCCGACCCGCATTTCAGATAACGCCCGGGTACCCAACCCAATGCAGGCTTCTAACCAAAGGTGTGAGACCTATAGAGGCTGCCATATTTTTTTCCTTTTAAACAATGCCAGCTGCCTGACTGGTCTTTCTGGCCAGTAGGGTCTAAATCACACACCTGAAACCAGCATGCAGCTAATCTTGTCAGATTTGTCATAGACCTCTGATCTGCATGCTGGTTCAGGGTATATGGCTTAAAGTATTAATGGCAGAGGATCAAACAAATGGCCGAGGAAACAAACCTGTCAGTCTCCTTATCCCTCTCACCTCGGGTAGTCGCACATTACAAAATTAACTGAGGTGTACTGTACTTACATGATAAACAAATTGCAGTATGTCGTGAAAACATTAATTTTTCCTGAAATCACAATGGTTGCATTCTGGATACAACACCTTCACACCTTCTCCTAGCACTCCCCTGTAAAAATAAACATGACCCTATGGCCAAATAACCAAACATGGACACATGAGTAATGCTACAACAAGCAGAAATTTGGCCTTCATTTGCAGAAGGTATCTCATTGTTTTCTCACTCCATGTATATGGCAGTACAAACCAAGCAGAAAAGTATTAAACATAAGGGGGTTGATTCAATAATGCAGTAAAATTTTACCAGTACGTAAAGCAATTAGGTAGTGTTGACTAACTAATTGGCCTGGTACTAGGGTAATGGGCGCTATGCAAGGTGCAGAGCACTCGGTACCATAGCAATGAGTGCATTACCTAGACAACCTGAATTGCGCTAATTGTGCAACATGTGCTATGTAATTACCGTAAGTGCCTGTAAAATTGCTGTTTGCTGCCTATGCATGTCCATTTTACTGCTCGTATGTGAACCAACCCCCATGTAATAAAAGTATGAAAATGTTTTTTTTATTTTCCTGATTATTTGGATATTAGAAGTGGAAAAAAGCACAGTGACCCTTTCTTGCTGTATGGCTAGAGAGACAGAGCAATTGCAGTGCACTGGTAGTGTATGACAATTTTACTGTTGCATAGAACCAATCTCACAAATAGTGCAACACACGTTGCCTAGGTAGCGCACACTATGCAAGTCGCGTAATGCGAACTATACTAGCAACACACATGCTATCTAGGTAACACATGTTACACTAATCGCACAGCACGCTACATACTTGATGTACGTATACAGTAATTGTCCTGTGCTCCGTATGCATGGTCATTTTACCACTATTAAGCTAATATTCCCAAAGGTATAATTATTGAGAAATGTGCATTAGACTATTGTGTCTTAACACTGCTTTGTAAACTGACACAAAGTACTCTTTCAGATTCTCCTCCACTGAAGCTGAAATAGAAAGGAATCTGTATTTTTGAGGGTTTTTGTTCCTTCTTATACTGTCTCTTTTTCCGTTTTTATTAATGGTGTGATTCTGCCAGCATGGCTTTCTTTGTAAATTTTATGGAGGTTATTATTTATTCTGGTTTACTAAATAGTATTTCAGTACAGATTTTCGATGTTTCCTAAACCAAACTTGATGGATATGTTGGTAGATTCCTCGTGTCGATGGAGAATATGATTTGAAGACCCCAAAGGACATGGCCTATGTCTTCAGTGGAGCTTACGTCCCATTGAGTTGTAAATTGGTTGAACATGTAAGTGAACATTCTGCTCTTTAACAAGGAGTGAAAAATATCAATGTCCATCTTGGACACAGTCTAATATGGACATTGGTTAGAACGTGATTCCCCATGAACTTGTTATACTGAAGTGTTTTCAGTCACACACAGCCATTTGCTTTGATGTTTTTCTTCAACTGCCTCTCAGCAATGTCTGTGTGCTTGTTCACATGTACCGCTGACTGCCTGCTTTTTCTAGTGTAAAACTGTTGATCTCCATTGGGAAAATGAGCACCCATGGTTATCCACAAGAACATCAGATACAGTATGTATGGATGGTGGTTAGTGACCTTTTTTTTTTTTTTTTTCTCTCTCTTTTTTTTTTGTTTTCGGTTACAGTTAATGAACAGTAGAAACCATCGCATAAATCCCTTCAAGACTAGTGAATGCCTGCTGAATTCACATCTCCCTCATTAGGGCTCATTCACACTATGTGCTGCTCTGTCCTTTTTGACACACCGCACATAGTATACGCACCGCACATTTAAAAACAGGCTGTAGGTCTGTCGCTGCCAACCTATTACAGCGTGCCTGCCGCTCGGCCATTTGTGCACACATAAACATTAATATTTGAATACATTGTATATCATTCTGATATGGTGGTTCGGTCCTTTGTTTGAAGATGATTGCTTTCTCCAGTTGTGGGGTATCATGATGTACCAGTTCCCTAGGGCCAGCAAGCTATTTATATTTAGTGGTTTAAAGGTAGCTGTGTTCTTATAATAAACAAACACTGGGACCAGACGTGAAAAAAAGAGCAAGAAGTTCATGGTGGTAAATACATGTTAGGAGGTGGTAACAACTCTAGTTTGACCATCATGTGAATATGACCTTAGTCCTTGTACACACTATGCAACACAGGTGGCCGTGTGTTTACTTTGCATGCCTCTCCATTGCTGTGCTCATACCATTCACAGGCGCTGAATGGGACAGTGCTGTGTTTGGACAAAAAATACATGTGGCATTGTGTTACAATAACTCCCTGCTGTGTAGTGTCTAAGTTAGAATGTCAGACTGTGCAGTCTATGCACTTCTGATGTCCTATCCACGTTCCTGAAGTGCACGCAGCGACTCAAATAGGGGCATATAAGCCAAAGCTATAAGACAATTTTACTGGTACTAAGGACAATTAGAGCATTTTGCACAATTGGTGTCACCTGTGCTACCTAGGTAATGCATACTTTTACCAGCGAATGTGTGTGGTACCCTGGCAATGTACACGTTACCTAGGTAACACAAGCCACACTATTTGTGTAACATGCGTAACCTTGGTACGGGGAAAATTGTCATGTGCTGTCTGCGCACAGCAGTTTTTACCAATGCTTTATGCATACATCACATAGTGTGCATGAGGCCTATATTGTGGGTGATAGGTCATTAATAAAAGCCACCTATAAAACAGTCATACAGGAAAGCAACTTGTGAGGAATACAAACTAATAGGACAACTACAATTGTTATATAAAGTCTACAACAAGGAAAAAGAGAAAAGCACTAGGCAAGCTGTAAAAAAAAACTTCCTGTGTGGAGTTCTGTGATGTGTTTAGAGCCATAGAAAATAATGTAATTCTTCTTAGAGTGAAGTTTTACTCTGTTGAAACAAAGTTTGAGCACTCAATACATTTCAAAATAGTGATTGTTTATTACACGTTTATATGTGTGGCTAGTTCTTTCTAACTACAGCTGTTAGATGGTATGCATTATTTTACACCTGATTTGTCACAATTACACTTTTTGTCTGAACTATGGTCAAGATTTACACGATTTTGCAGGTTTTGGCTCGTAAAGGCTGGACAGGACTTGAAGAGGTCACACGACTGCTCAATGGCAATGAGTTTGCAGGTATAGTAGTTATTAATAAAGTGTTTTACAACTATCGAATGCTGGGAACACACAATGCAATTTCCCATCTGATCTGTGGGAATCGGGTGATTATTTCCAACATGTACGCTCTGCTTCAGATCAAGAAAAGGATCTATTTTGCAAACTTCTCATTGGAAAATCAGTCCCTTTATTGATCGCGAGCAGTTTGGACGTGTACACATGGTACAACTACCTGTCAATCGGACGGGAAATTGCATGGTGTTCCCAGCATAGCAGATTG
The DNA here is from genome assembly GCF_040937935.1 of Hyperolius riggenbachi. Taxonomy (NCBI): domain Eukaryota; kingdom Metazoa; phylum Chordata; class Amphibia; order Anura; family Hyperoliidae; genus Hyperolius; species Hyperolius riggenbachi. The sequence goes on from NC_090648.1 coordinate 170,789,942, forward strand.
GCAGCTTTACAAAAGTTCTCCTGTATGCATACCTCCCAACTTTTTGAGTAAAGGTGCGTACACACAGGCAACAGTATCGAGTGTGTACGCACTGTCGGCGGACTGATGAGGCTGTTCCTGAGCGATCCGCTCAGCGGATCGTTCAGAAACCGCCTTATCAGTCCGCCGACAGTGCGTACACACGCTACTGTCGCCTGAAAGTCCGCCCAGCGGGAGGGTCTGACGGACCCGTCGTTGGCGACCGTAGTGCGTGTGTACGCACCATAAAGAAGGAGCTCTCTTGACAGACCTCTGTCCACACCCAGCCACACCCCTAGTCATGCATTTCACAAAAAATGTATTAGCAAAAGATGTAGTTTTATCATTAAATCCACACTGGTCCTTCATCATTAGTTGTATTTCATAATAACATTTTTAAAAGTAAGAAATATATTAAAGTATGAGAATAAAGTTTTTAGCGTCATTTTAAACCATTTTTTAGGATAAAAATTCATATATTTACACAGATTTGTACATAGTCCTGAAAGAGGGAGAAATGAGGTAGAAAGAGGGGAAAAGGGGACTGTCCCTCCGAAGAAGAAACAGTTGGGAGCTATATGTATGCATAAGACAGTTGTTCTTTCTGTCTCTTCCACAGAGCAACTTTCAGATAAGAATATGCATATAGAATCGCAGAGGATCATCCTGGTAGTATTCCTTGGAGGGTGCACATTCTCCGAGATATCTGCACTGAGGTTTCTTGGAAAAGAGACTGGTATGTTCTTTGATGTATTATTTGGAACACAGTATTGTGCATAAGGCAGAATGTAGATATTACAACATACTTTACCATAAGGAAAATTGTGTGTTAAAGTGGATGGGAACTCTTGCACAGGACAGAAGGAAAACATAGAGAAATGCACCCTGTATGTAGTTAGAGAGTTAAGCCTAATTCCCCCCTCATCTGTGACTAATCACCACTGTAATTTTATCTCTCAGCTGTGTCAGCTCAGGAATCTCCTCTGCCATGGCAGAGCAGCTAATTTTTAAACACAGGATGTTAACAATATGTCTGCTTCTTTGAAAGCAGGAATTAGACACACTGCAGATTTGTATCAGCTGTAACAAAGAAAATTTTTTTTTCTTTAAAGGTTATTATGCTGCTGCTTATCTTTTAGAGCAGAGGGGACATTTTGAGTTCAGGCCCGCTTTAAGTGGATATCTGTTGCATGTGGAGGAGAAAAATATTTCCTATCCGTGTAGGAAGGGATTTACGTAGCTAGTGCATAGTTATGCCATGGTGAAGTTACAACTCAAAAGGTGGGAATGGCAAAATCAGCGATGGAATTTTTTTAAATGGCCACTGATACCAGTGACTATAGGAAGCTTTCTTGAAACACACTTAGCAGTATAATTCTTGGTATCTCTTTGGAACAAAAAGTTATTCTGTCGTGCATTCATCACTGAGGATGTCTTCTTTATACACATTTTATTATTGTATGCTTCGTATATATGTTACATAGGGATGGCAATATTTAGGAGAACTAGTTGATAGATTTGTAAGGTTCTGATTTGCTGTGATGACTTTCTGCATTAGCATATGATCATGACCAGCAAATCCGAGCCTTACAAACCTATCAGCTGATCAAACTTATCACATGCTTCTCCATGAGTTCTAGTAAGAATTGCCATCACGAATGTTCGATTTACTTCAGGCTCATGTCAGAGATGCTTATATACCCTCATATGTCACAGTTGGCCAATAATTTGCATGTTTGAGGGAGTGTCCAGTTTCTCCTCCCCTTCTGCTTTCCATACACGATACTATGCACAGCTCAGTGCCCATGATCCATAAATGAAAGCAAGGCTGATCACATATAACTGTTTCATGCGTATGTCTCCTGAAATTTTGATCACATGACCAGAAGCACCAGATTAGTGATAGTTTCAGACTCGGTGGGTTTTTGTTTTTTTAATTGTGTGTTTACATGATGTATGAAATGTTCATAGTGGTATCTTCTTATGTGTTTCTATTTGTAGGTTACAAATTTGTGTTTTTAACCACATCTATTACAAATGCTGCACGGATGATGGAATCAATGACAGAAACAAAATCATAACCCATCTGAGATGGCCATGTTCTCCTAAGCAGTGACACTGGACAGCCTTGATGTTGTAGAACTATCAAGATGTGAATATCTATATATGAAAACATTCCCTACAACTCAAACTAGGGCTTTCTCCAAAACAAGACATTGTACTGTCCGTTATAGGAAAGCTCAAGTAATGCTGATCCTGTCTCCATCTATGATTATCCTTTTATTTGAAGAATCACCTCAGTGAAAAAAGACACACAATCTTAGCCAAATAACTGGATTTATAGGGTTTGGAGAGGAAGCCAGGACTGTTTTTGGTATCATTTGCGCTATTGTCTAACTTGATTTACTATCTGCTCTAATGGACGTGGTTGAACCTAATGAAATGCTGATAAATAGCTTGCTTTTAAATCTATGGTTAAGCTTTGTTAGGAACTTGAAGTTGAAAACCTCTGGTACCGTTGAGAGGTCTGAAGGCCTTGTCACATGACCACGTGCTGCTGTGGCATTTCATGGCAACACGTCTCCAGAGGATGTCATTTCACAGTCACCAAGCTCATGGAAGCTGAGACTATTTTTAAGGAGTCACACTAGCAATCCTAATGCAGCTTAGTAATCTTTAGTTATCCATGTACTAGTCACAGCCTCTACAGACCAGTTACAATGACCTTATACTGGAGTGTAGTCCCTTATGTGACATGGCTCCGGAGGTAGCCACACATTAGTAGTTTTCCACCCAATGTGGCAAAAAGATTAACCCCTCTCTGTTTGGATTCTGATCACAGGGATTGATTCCTTCCCGGTGGCGTAGCTAAGGAGCTATGGGCCCCAGTGCGAGTTTTACATTGGACCCCCCAAGCACTGTATACTTAGCAATTGATATGGTCCACCAAAACCTGCCAAGAACATCCACAGTGTCAGAGGTGCAAGAAGGGGATGGGGAACAGTTTATTGATTACTACCATTAAAAGCATCTATAAAAGTGATTACCGGCAAAGGACTAATAGAGAGATAATACAGTGGGTGAGGGAGGACCCCTCTGGCCCAAAGACCCAGATGCGGTCAACCTCTGCACCCCCTATTGCTATGCCATTGATCCTTCCACACACAACACATAGATTATTAATAGATTTCAGCATTAAACTGAACTGCAGCGTGCACTGTTCAATGCAGTGCAACACTATGGGCTGCTGATCTACTGCTGCTCCTGCCCCACTCCATATCACCAGAGTTTTTTTAATCTGGTCCAATAGATAATTGCATCGGAATTATGATCGATTTGATGGAGCAAAGATTTCTGATACCCAATTAGCCGCATATCGTGAAAGAAAAAGGATGCAAGAAGCAATGAAACTCAAAGAAACGCACCTCTATGCTAACTAGCATGATTTTACACCAGTAGTCTGTATACAGTGGTTTGCAGAAGTATTAGGCCCCCTAGAAGTTTTCCACATTTTGTCATATTACTGCCACAAACATGAATCAATGTTATTGGAATTCCACGTGAAAGACCTATACAAAGTGGTGTGCATGTGAAAAGTGGAATAAAAATCATACATGATTCCAAACTTAAAAAAACAAAACAAAAAAAACCTGCAAAATGGGGTGTGCGTAATTATTCAGCCCCCTGAGTCAATACTTTGTTGAACCACCTTTTGTTGCAATTACAGCTTCCAGTCTTTTAGGGTATGTCTCTACCAACTTTGCACATCTAGAGACTGAAATCCATGCCCATTCTTCTTTGCAAAACAGCTCCAGCTCAGTCAGATTAGATGGACAGCGTTTGTGAAAAGCAATTTTCAGATCTTGCCACAGATTCTCGGTTGGATTTAGATCTGGACTTTGACTGGGCCATTCTAACACATGGATATGTTTTGTTTTAAACCATTCCATTGTTGCCCTGGCTTTATGTTTAGAGTCGTTGTCCTGCTGGAAGGTGAGCCTCCGCCCCAGTCTCAAGTCTTTTGCAGGCTCCAAGAGGTTTTCTTCCAAGATTGCCCTGTATTTGGCTCCATCGATCTTCCCATCAACTCTGACCAGCTTCCCTGTCCCTGCTGGAGAGAAGCACCCCCAGAGCATGATGCTGCCACCACATTTGACAGTGGTGATGGTGTGTTCAGTGATGTGCAGTGTTCGTTTTCCACCACACATAGCGTTTTGCATTTTGGCCAAAAAGTTCCATTTTGGTCTCATCTGACCAGAGCACCTTCTTCCACATGTTTGCTGTGTCCTCCACATGGCTTGTGCCAAACTGCAAACGGGACTTCTTATGCTTTTCTGTTAACAATTTCTTTCTTCTTACCACTCTTCCATAAAGGACAACTTTGTGCAGTGCACGACTAACATTTGTCCTATGGACAGATTCCCCCACCTGAGCTGTAGAACTCTGCAGCTCGTCCAGAGTCACCATGGCCTCTTGACTGCATTTCTGATCAGTGCTCTCCTTGTTCGGCCTGTGAGTTTAGGTGGACGGCCTTGTCTTGGTAAGTTTACAGTTGTGCCATACTCCTTCTATTTCTGACTGATTGCTTGAACAGTGCTTTGTGGGATGTTCAAGGCTTTGGAAATCGTTTTGTAGCCTAAGCCTGCTTTAAATTACTCAATAACTTTATCCCTGACCTGTCTGGTGTGTTCTTTGGACTTCATGGTGGTGTTGCTCCCTATATTCTCTTAGACAACCTATGAGGCCTTCACAGAGCAGCTGTATTTGTACTGACATTAGATTAAACACAGGTGCACTCTATTTAGTCATTAGCACTCATCAGGCAATGTCTATGGGCAACTGACTGCACCGAGACCAAAGTGGGCTGAATAATTACGCACTCCCCACTTTGCAGTTATTTATTTGTAAAAAATGTTTGGAATCCTGTATGATTTTCATTCCACTTCTCACGTGTACACCACTTTGTATTGGTCTTTCATGTGGAATTCCAATAAAATTGATTCATGTTTGTGGCAGTAATATGACAAAATGTGGGAAACTTCAAGGGGGCCGAATACTTTTGCAAACTACTGTATTTGTACGCTGTGTTGCTGCAATTACTCTATTATAGGTCCATGATGATTGGTTAAGGCACAGTCATTTTAGTAGAATCAGAAGTTATTAACTTCCAGTTCCTGATGAAACCATTTCAAGGATCTTAAGAATGAGCCAGGATCAACTTTGGGTGCTGATGAGCAAAACTTAACTGACTTCTTTATCAACCTCAGATCAGCTGTGATGAAGCCCCAACGGATATTCCATTAAGAAGACTTACAAAATTCCAACAGCCATACATTTTGTACATGGTCAATGCTGCTTTGTATTAATTCTCTGCTGTTCTTTTTGCCAATTAGTTTTTGTCATATGGGAGTTGTACAAAACCATGCATATGGTGAATGCGAGATTTGCAATGGGTCCATCACAATGAAATGTACTATATCTTTAAAGGAATAAATGTCAGGTGTAACCAAAAATCATTATATATTTGAACTTTTTCTGATGTTACGCACCTAAATATTGCCTCCTAAACGGATTTTGCTAATTGGTTTCCTATTCAATGCATTTTTCACATAACAAAGGCCATATTCATGAGGAAGAGAATGTTCAGCATAAAGATTTACCCTTTTAACAACTTGAGGACCACAGGCTTTCACTCCCCCCCCCCCCCCCCCCCCCCCAGTGATCAGGCCACTCGTTACAATTCAGCACACTGCAGCTTTAACAGTTTATTGCACGGCCATACAACTTAGCAGCCAAATTAATCTTGCCTCCTTTTCTGCCCACCAACAGAGCTTTCTGTTGGTGGCAAGTGATTGTTGCTGCAATTTTTTTTTTTTATTAATAAAAAAAAGAGATCCAATCAGTATAATCGCCTCTATTAGGCATCAGCCTTTTTTTCTCCTATGTTGCTGTTGCTTACAGTAAGTAGTGAAAATCTGAAAGATCTGTTTTGCACTAGTTCATGGCCTAATGGGGGATTTTCATATTCTCTGTCTCAAGTGTCAAAATAGTGGGCAAGCAAATAGACAGGCTTTTTTAAAGATCCTTTACAAGGATTGCTTTTGCAAACAAAGATAATGCCAGCATTTTCCCATGAGAAGATGGACTAGTCCAAAACAAAATTTGTTCGATCTGTCAGATTTTTATCTATTGTAAGCCACAGCTATATTTAAAAAAACAAAACATTTTGTTCATTTTACTTTTTGACAAAGGTACATTCTATGTGTGTAATATAAATATATGTATATATATTATTTATTTTGATTGCGATCATTGTCCTTTTAACAGTACTGTACTGCATTCAGTATTGGTGAAACCTGTGATTCCCCATAAAGACTTGCATTGCTCTTTCGCCAGAGACCACATTAGCCAGATGCAAGTGACTTATTGAATGACAGTCATAATCACCAGTCACAGCAACACTGGCAAATATACTTACATCATCCATCCTTTTTATCCTCCTCAGCGGTAACCCTGAGTCAGGCTCGGGACAGATATCCGCAGCTCAGAGCGGTAACCCCGAGCTGGATCTCAGGGTGGTGAGTAATGTGCAGGGCTGCCACAGATCTATCTAGCAGTATGTTTTTGTTTTGTGTTTTTTTTCCCCACAAAAAGTTTTATTAATTTTCCATATAAAAACAGGTAAATCGTGCAATACCAAGATGTGCTTTACAAATAGCAACATAGTACAGGTATAATTCGAGGTACAACAGAGTCTGCAGAAGCAGGGGGAATTACACATACTGTAGGTATATTTTAGATGTCAGCAGCACCAAAGCATCATTTACGGACATCTCAAAAAGTCAACATTAAGCTAATATAAAAGTTCCTTGAGAAGGAAAAACCACTACGCAGAATAGGTGGTTTAGGTGATCATGACAGTTTGTACCATTTAGTTTTCTGTATAGACCAGGGGTCGTAGAAGTGTTGGTTGCTTTCTTTGCAGATACATCCATGGGCTACACGGTAGCTAGTTTTATATAATTATGTTGTATATTGTGTAAGTCAGATGGAATAGGGAAGTATGATTTCCAGACCTTTTCAAACTGTGGGAGTGTATCATCTACTATGGCCTTCATCCTGTCGAAAAAACGAGCATGACTGAGGTTGCATTTGAAAGTGTGGAAGGGAAGTGCAGGGGATTAGCAGCTAGGCAAATGTGCATTAATAATTTATATTGAGAATTTGATATTTCTGGGGGTCTTAAGCCCAGCAAGGCTACCTCAGGGAGTTTTGGGATTTGTAATCTAACTGTAGAGTATATGACTTGATACACCCTGATCCAGAATCTGCGTGCTTTTGGGCACGACCATGTAGGAAGGTGCCTTTCTGACCACAAGCCCTGAAGCACAGGCCTTTGTTACTAGGATTGAATTTTTCAATGCGGTCTGGTGTGAGATACCAGCTTAGCAAAACTTTATATTGTGTCTCTACAAGAGCAGAACTAATAGAGATGTTTGGGGCACTCTTCCACATGTTCTGCAAGTCTTCTGTTTCGAGGGTGGTGTTAAGCTCCCGTTCCTATCTAGTGATGTATTGTGGCATGGAGAGGTTGGCGGGAGAAATAGCGTTTTATAGAGTAGAGATATGAAGCCCGGGGAGCCTGGGTCTGAGGCGCAGATATGTTCAAAGCAAGTTTTAGTGAGCAGAGGTTCGTGGGACCTAATATATTTATTAATTTAAGTGAGAAATTTGCAAATAACGGTATAGCTCTGTGTCTGGAAATTGTCTATGTTCTTTAAAGAAGCAAATGATCTAAGGGAGCTGGCAGTTACCAGGCTACATATTGTGGTTAGCCCTTTTTGTCGCCACCACTTCAAGGCGGAGGGGTTATGAAGGCCCGGAAAGAAGTCGGGGTGGCCTAAAAATGACATGAGCGGGAGGTGGGGGATTGAAGCCTATCCTTTAATCTAACTTGATTCCAAATTTTCAAGGAATGCATCATAATTGGGTTCTTAATGGATTTACGTTGTGCGGTAGAGAGCCATACAAGGTTGCAGATAGATACTGGGGAGCTGATCAAACATTCAATATCACGCCACATGGGGGAGTGAGTTTCTTCGTGCCACATTGTTAATTGGGCAACTTGTGCCGCTTTATAATATGCCGCCACATTAGGAACACCCAGGGCTCCATCTGTAGTGAGGCGATATAGTGTATTTCTTGACACATGGGGCCCTGAGTTCTTCCAGATAAAGGAGTGTAAGAGAGAAATTGTACTTTTTTGAGGTATGAAGAGGGGATAGGTACTGGTAATACTCTGAATGTATATAGGAATTTAGGTAGGATTGTCATCTTAATCGCCGTTATCTGACCCAGCCATGAAATCACATATCGCTTCTAACATTCCAGTAGTTTACGAGACTTCAGTAAGGAGAGTTGGATAATTGGCTTTAAATAATGAGTTATATGAATTTGTCAGACACCCAGATATTTCAGTTTTTGAGTTTTCCATTTAAACTCTTAGGTTTTTTTGTAGGTCTTGGACTGTCTCGTCAGGTAAGGTGATATTTAGTGCTTTGGATTTAAGGCTATTTTTTTTTTTAACAAGACATATCTTCAAAAGTCATAAGTGTATCTGCAAGGGTAGACAAGGATACGTGAGGGTTTGATAGAGTAAGGATTAAATCGTCTGCATACATACATCATTTATGTTGTCGATCTGTTACTTTAATCCCAAGAATATTGTTGTGGTTATTAATTAAAAGGGCCAGAGGTTCCATAATAAGGGCGAACAGTTAGGGCCCTTTTACACTTAATCAGTTGGTGTGCGTTAGTACGCGGTATTTCCATAGCAGTGCATTGTGACAAATATTTCAGTTAAAACGTGTTAAGTGTGAAAGTTGCCATAGAAAAACATGGGCATTACTTTGAAAATCAGTTTTCATTCAGTTTTAATTGAGAGCAACTGATTAAGTGTAAAAGGGTCCTAAGGGAGATAGAGGGCATCCTTGACGGGTGCCTCTACCGATAGGAAAGATTGTGGATTTATGCCCACTATATTTGACAAAGGCGCCCAGGGAATAATACAGTGACCTAAGCCAGGCAATAAAATTACGTCCAACACCCCAAACGGTTAGCAGTGTGAACAGATACTCCCATGATACTGCAGACAATGTTAACTATATAGTTTGCAGTGGTCGTAATGGGCTTGATTCACAAACCCATACTAACTGTTAGCACGGGTGTGCTAAACAGTTAGCACGTGAAGTGCAGCTCGCGGACCTAACAGCACGGGTTTGTGAATCAAGCCCAATGTGTCTAGTGCCACCGTGGGAAGTAAATATTTCCCAGATAAGAGGCAGCAGGTACCCGCAGCCGCTGCCCCAGCCTCCCCGAGGGCGACCCGCGGGAGGGAAATGCTGCAGTGGCGGACCCAGCCAGCATCACGTGGCCAGGATGGCATGCATAACATTACACCAATGCGGGCGCCCCCGGGGGGCAGGAGGAATGACCACAACCCCCCAACACACCCAAACCCGGCAATCCAGGAGCGTGACACCCTGCCAGCCCCCCGAGGCCCCCCACAAAGGAAAATGCTGCAGTGGGGACCCAGCCGACACAAGGTGGCTGGGGCGGCATGCATAACATTATTCCGTCATAGGTACCCCCGGGAGGCAGGCGAAGCAGCTACGCCCCCAGGAAAACACTTAACAGAACAAGGACTACAGTTCCCAGCAGTATAGCATGTCATTACCCCCTCCAGCTAGTGTTGAAAATGTGTACCTAAAGCTGGAGATAAACAGGAGGTGTCTCATCAAGCAACCCAAGGGTCACAGGATGAGATATATATTGGTAGTCCCCCAGTAGACTATTGACTTATTGGTTTAGATCTGAAACCGATAACCAATTAAAAGGAAATCTAACAGAACATCCGTATTCTATAGACAGTCCCAGGTGCCTGATCCTAAGTAACATCTAAACGCCCTCAAATGAAAATGCATAACATTTAGGCCTCTTTCACAGTGGGACGTTAAAGTCGCACGTTATAAAAAATAACGCAGACTAACGCACAGCAATACAAAGTCTGTGCGACATTCACAGTGCACACGTTGCGTGCATGATTTTCTAAAGCGTGATAACTGCTATCATAGCAGTTATCACGTGATCTTCTGCGCGCAAAGCTTTTCACGCTAACAGTGTTAGTTAATGTGATAAGCGAAGGTTTGCGTGCAATCACGTGCGCGTTTCACATGAAACGAACCTTCGCTTATCACGTGAATTAACACTGTTTGCGTGAAAAGCTCAGCGCGCAGCAGATCACATGATAACTGCTGTGATAGCAGTTATCACGCTTTAGAGAATCAAGCCCATTGATCGGTATTTTAAATGGTAACTCACTAAAGAAGCTTTCCTTATTCAGGTGCAGTGATACATTTTCATAGTGAGTGTTATCACTCCAGTCCTTAAAGGAGATATCAGGCAAAAAAAAAAGTTTCACTTACCTGGGGCTTCTACCAGCCCCATGCAGCCATCCTGTGCTCTCGTAGTCACTCACTGCTGCCCCGGTCCCCCTCCGCCAGCTACTATTGTTTTTGCCAACCTCGGGGTCGGCAGGCCGCATTGCATCCATTTTTACGCATTTTCGCTGGTGCAGGAACATTACCACATACATTTTTACGCGTTAGTGGTTTAGTGTGTACATTTTTACACATTGAACCACCGATGCGTAAAACTGTATGTGTTAATGTTCCTGCACCAGCGGGAATGCGTAAAAATGTACGCAATGTGGCCCGCCAAACCCCGAGGTCTGCAAAAACAAAACTAGCTGGCGGTGGGGGACTGGAGTAGCAGTGAGTGACTCAGTGGCGGACACAACCAGCAGTGGGCCCCTGTGCAAAATATCAATCGCGTGCCCCCTGACCTGCGGCGCGCCGCTGTAAAAAATGGGCGTGGCTACACGCGCCGCGGCAAAAAATGGGTGTGGATAGAACCTGCGGCGTGGCAATGACCGGATAAGGGCGGAGCTAACTGTAATTTAAAGTGATCCCGGGGTGAGAGTGATATGGAGGCTGCCATATTTATTTCCTTTTAAACAATACTAGTTGCCTGGCGGCCCTGCTGATCTATTTGGCTGCAGTAATAAACTGAATTACACCAGCAACAAGCATGCAGCTTAATCTTCTCAGTTCTGACAATATTGTCAGAAACCCCTGACCTGCTGCATGCTTGTTCAGGGTCTATGGTTGAAAGAATAAGAGGCAGAGGACCAGAACGGCAACCAGGCAACTGGTATTGCTTAAAAGGAGAGAAATATGGCAGCCTCAATATTATTCTCACCTCAGGTTCCCTTGAAAAGTGCAACGCAAAGACAGTGGGCCCAAGTTTTGGTGACCCTTTCCCCAGAAAATTCACATAATTGTGCAGGTTTTCTCAAGAAAATACACATAATGTGAGCAGATTTGCCCAGAAAATACATTCAATCATGTCGGCAGATTTGCCCAGAAAATATATTCAATTATGTCGGCAGATGCCCAGAAAATACGTGCAATGATGTCGGCAGATATGCCCAGAAAATACGTGCAATGATGTCGGCAGATATGCCCAGAAAATACGTGCAATGATGTCGGCAGATATGCCCAGAAAATACGTGCAATCATGTCGGCAGATTTGCCCAGAAAACACATGCAATCATGTAGCAAATTTGCCCAGAACATACTTGCAATCATGTGGCAGACCTGCCCAGAACATACACGCAATCATGTGGCAGACCTGCCCAGAACATACACCTGCTAAAATAAATAATAAAAAAAACCATTTACTCACCTGCAGCAGCAGACCTCCTGTCCCAGCCTCCATCCGGCGTGCAGCTCCCATGGGTGGTTGGGTGGATAGGTAACCTGGTGGGTGAGTGGGTAGGTAGCCTGGTGGGTAGGTAGGTAGCCCTTAGACAGGTGGGTAGGTAGCCTGGTGGGTGGCTGGGTAGCCGGGTGGGTGGGTAGCCTGGTGGGTGGCTGGGTAGGCGGGCGGGTAGGTAGCCTGGTGGGTGGGTAGGTAGGTAGCCTGGTGGGTCTTTAGGTAGGTAGCCTGGTGGGTGGGTAGGTAGCCGGGTGGGTGTGTAGGTAGCCGGGTAGGTGGTTAGGTAGCCGGGTGGGTGGTTGGTTAGCCGGGTGGGTGGGTAGCCGGGTGGGTGGTTAGGTAGCCGGGTGGGTAGGTAGCTGGGTGGGTAGGTAGCCGGTTGGGTGGTTAGGTAGCCGGGTTGTAGCCAGGTGGGTGGGTAGCCGGGTGGGTGGTTAGGTAGCCGGGTGGGTATGTAGGTATCCGGGTGGGTAGGTAGCCGGGTGGGTGGTTAGGTAGCCGGGTGGGTGTGTAGGTATCGGGGTGGTTAGGTAGCCGGGTGGGTGGTTAGGTAGCCGGGTGGGTGGTTGGGTAGCCGGGTGGGTGGGTAGCCGGGTGAGTAGTTAGCCGGGTGGGTGGTTAGGTAGCCGGGTAGGTAGCCGGCAGGGTGGGTAGGTAGCCGGGTTGGTGGTTAGGTAGCCGGGTAGGTAGCCAGGTGGGTGGGTAGCCGGGTGGGTGGTTAGGTGGCCGGGTGGGTAGGTAGCCGGGTGGGTGGTTAGGTAGCCGGGTAGGTATCCGGGTGGCTGTGTAGGTAGCCGGGTGGGTGGTTAGGTAGCCGGGTGGGTGGTTAAGTAGCCGGGTAGGTAGCCGGGTGGGTGGTCAGGTACCCAGGTAGGTAGCCGGGTGGGTAGGTAGCCGGGTGGGTGGTTAGGTAGCCGGGAAGGTAGCCGGGTGGGTAGGTAGCCGGGTGGGTGGTTAGGTAGCCGGGTAGGTAGCCAGGTGGGTGGTTAGGTAGCCGGGTGGGTGTGTAGGTATCCGGGTGGGTAGGTAGCCGGGTGGGTGGTTAGGTAGCCAGGTGGGTGTGTAGGTATCCGGGTGGGTAGGTAGCCGACTGGGTGGTTAGGAAGCGGGGTAGGTAGCCGGGTGGGTAAGGTAGCCTTTAGCTATCCGGGTGGGGGGCCCGACTCCTATCCTCCCTCCCTCACCTCGGGGGGCCCCCCTCCCGGTATGCGCGGCGGCCGGCGGGAGAGCAGAAAATACAGGAAGTCTCCGGGGCTGCAGCAGACACTAGAGGCAGCTGCAGTCTCCGATATGTCTCCAACTTTGTATACTGCTCGCTACTTCCTGGTTTAGTAGCGAGCAGTATACAGAGTTGAAGACAGGGGAGACCAAGCGGCAGCTGCCTCTAGCGTCTGCTGCAGCCCCGGAGACTTCCTGTATTTTCCGCTCTCCCGCCGTATGAGGGGGGGGGGGCCCGAGGTGAGGGGGGAGGACAGGAGTCGGGGCCCCCCAGGTTAAAAAAAAATAAAAATTGAAAAAAAAACCCAGCAATACTTAATGGGCCCCTGAAGCAGCGGAACTTCAGGGGCCCTCGTGCGGCTGCACGGCCGTATGTCCGCCACTGGAGTGACTACGAGAGCACAGGATGGCTGAATGGGGCTGGTAGAAGGCCCAGGTAAGTGAAACTTATTTTTTTATTTTTGCTTGATAATTCCTTTAAGTTATCACCGCTGTAGTTATTTTCACATGCAGTAGATGGAGAGGGGAGAAGCACATGCAGGCAGGATGTAGCTCCACCCCTCCTTCTGCCAGGACAATTACAGCTAGCCTATCGGACCGCCAGGAAAGGCTAGAGAAAGAAAGAGAGGCTGTGTGTTTTGTGTGGTCTCTGTGTGTAAATTTCTGTGTGTGTATTTGTGTGTTTCTCACACACACACGGCATCTCAGAATGCTTCACTTTACATTGCAGTCTGTAGTAACTCTCCACTTAACAGCTCAGGCCACGTGATATTCTCACCCACTTAAAGAACAAGCGACACCCATGCTAACCTAGAAATAAAAATCATATATAAGTAGATAAATACTACTTCTACTTACATAACAGATGTATTGTGCTATCCACTTAATGATTTCTGTGACTTTTATAAAGGAAAAGCAGAAAATCCTATTCTAGGCAGTGGCCATTTTACCAAGCTAATGCTGACATCATATCCTCCCTGACTCTTGTTTCCCCCCCCCCCCTCCCTTCTCTTGCTCATTGTGTATTCATTAGCTGCCCTCCTCCCAGAGTCTTCAGTCACTCCCAGTGAGGTGTATACTAGGAACTGCACTATTTTTTTTTTTTTTCTGCTCCTCCAATCGCTGAGTCACCTCAGCCTTGCTTGTAAACACAAGTGAGCAGAGGTGTTTCAGACAGGCAGCTAGGCAGGGAAATAAATGGAAGAGGATGAATATATTATAGATTAAAAGTACCCCCAGCATTCAACTGTTTGGCACTGACTACTAAAGGGCCAGTGCTCCTAAAGTATGTGATAACTCCAAACTATAACAGCAGAAAAAGTTTTGCAAGTTTTGAATGCAGGATTAGCATCTTTATCACTTGATACAATCAGACCAGTTGCTGTTGAAATTAGATTTTTATGGTGACAATACCGCTTTAAAGGGAACCTGAGCAGATCAGTCTACCCACAGCTACAAGCAGGCATATAAGCATATTGACAGCTATTTGGTTAAGAGGAGACACTTGTCTGCTCCTTAGGTAAGCGCTACTTCTCCCCGGGTGGCCACTATCCATTACATGGGATATTTCGACTCTGACATAAAGTCTTGCTGTGACCCGGAATAGAAAGCCTGCGGGTCCTCTCTGCGCATGCGTAGCCTTCCTGGCTTCTTCCTCCTCCCTCTGCCGCGCATCATTGTGTGGTTCACACGAGGGGAGGAAGAAGCAAGGAAGCTTGCACATGTGCAGAGAGGACCCGCTGGCTTTCTATTCTGGGTCACAGCGAGACTGAGGCTCCATGCACACTGCAAATCCGTTTTGCAATTCCGATTTTCCCTGAATGCTATCAACAGAAAGACGCTGAAAAAACGCAGCATGCTGTAACGATTAAAAATCGGAATTGCATGCAGTGTGCAGGGAGCCTTTGTCAGAGTCGCCAATCTCATGTAATGGAAAGTGACCAGCCTGGGAGCAGGAGTGCTTACCTTAGAGGCCGGTAAATGTCTCCTCTTAACCAAATAGCCGTGGGTATGCTTATATGCTTACCCCAGGCGTCTGCTCAGGGTCTCATTAACACTTGCATTCCTTTATGTGAATTAACAAACTGTCTTTAAAGGGACACTTAAGTCAGGAATAAAAAAAATCAGTTTTATTTGCCTGGGGTCTCTACCAGCCCTCTGCAGCCATCCCGTACCATCGCAGTCACTCATGGAGCCTCCGGTCCCCCGCCACCATCTAGTTTTGTTTTCGCTGACAGGCCCTGACAAGGAGTCGGTGGGCTTTCTGTGCCTGCGCAGGCCTGGCCACACGTATCCTTCTTCATGTTCCCGTCCTCAATAGCGTCCTGCACAGGGCTATTGCAGACGGGAGCGCAAAGAAAAATACGCGTGGTCAGGCCTGCCAGAGAAACGAAACTAGCTGGCGGCAGGGACCGGAGGCTCCGTGAGTGACTGCAAGGGCACAGGACGGCTGGAGGGGGCAGGTAGAAGCCCCAAGAAGTAAAACTAATTATTTTTTTTTATTCCTGGCTTAAGTGTCCCTTTAACTTTACAATTATGTTGTTGTTTTAAGGATTGAAAACTTAATTTTATAAATTGGCTCTGAACATTATTTAAGACAGCAGATGAACTTAGTTAATTGTGGCCACTTTCTTGGTCCATTTCTCACTCAGTAGTTATCCATTAGAGAGACAGAAGAAGCTTTTCACTGGGAAAGCTGCATGCTTCCCTACACTACCTCCATTGAGCTGAACAGACTACTCAGCAGAAAGCTCACTAGAGCTGTCAATAAGGTGAGTTTTTCAAAACCGTCACCGAAAACTCACTATCAGTCATTTTGATTAACAGAATTCTGAATATTGGAAATAAGGGGCCACCGTTTCTACTTGCTGGCGATGAACACATTCACTATGCAGTTGCTGGCTGCTGAACTGAAGGCAGTCTTTTAGAGCTAGGAAAAAGGGACACCAAGACATGCCCCTGCCATACCCCATTAGTACATGTGGCACAACCCCGCCCTTCCCTATACAATTTCCTGGTGTCTCCCTCCCCCTATATCTAGGGCCCCGGTACCTATGCCCCCTACTATACAGTAAACCCTGGTATCTAGTTGTTTTGTTTTCTCTCCCCTGTATGCAGAGGTCAGTGCAGGTAGTGGTGCTAGGCAAATGACATTTCTCCACAGATCCAACGTCGTTCCTATTAGCTACATACTAAGCCAGCTGTAATGATGGCCTGAGTGATTCAGCATGAGCCAAGCCAAACTTGAGCAACATCACTTGGGCTGTCACGACAACTGGCTCGGCATGCAGCTGTGATCCTTCCGCTGTCACCCCTCTGTATCCCTCCGCTGCCAGGACACAAGTGGTGCCAAGGACATGACCATGCCTTCCAACCCAGCATGGTCTCAGTGAAATTGGGACAGTTAGGAAGCATGCTTTTAGGTATCAATTAAAGGAAAATGTTTGCTTTGGAACATTTCAGTAATGTGCTTGAGTGCTCCCATGATTCCACCCACCCTTCTTGTGAAAATAGCTTATTGCTGCTAGATTTGGTGCTGAATTAGTTAACATGCGTTACCATATAAACGTTTGTGGTACTTGTACCGCGAGTTGTGCTAATAGCGTAACTTGTGGTGCTGCAGGCGGCAGTAAAGGTAATATTGCCTTGCACTATTTGGGCACAACAGTATTACCGATGTTTTGTGCAACAACCCTGAAGTGAGGTAGATTTATGACAAGAATGCTTTTCTTTTAGGGCACTTTCACACTGACAATTGCGTTTAACATTGTGTGGGCCAACGTGTGCAGTCAATAAGGCCTCTTTCAGATGGGCGCAGCACTCCTCAGATGCAAACTGTTATGGTTGTCTGCTGCCGGGTAACACGCATTGTGTTACAACTGCTGCCATTGGGCTGCATTTAATTGCACCCAAACGGTGCTTGTGGGCAGCAGAGGGGATATTGAACTGAGAAGCAAGCAGATTAGCTGTTCTTCTGAAAGAGGCCTAAGGTTGTTATTGGTCAGTTGCTTCTTTGTCACATTGCATACCACTGCAAATGTTTGCTTTTGGTTGCTTTATGTGCATGTTCTAACGCAAGGCAATGGCCCAGCGTGAAGCTAGCCTTAGGCAAGTAGATTCAATGAAAGTGACTGGAGACATTTGAATGTTGCATATACAATGGTTCTATATTTTTATATTAATATGACCTAAAACATCACCTGAAATGTAAATGAAGAAAACCTAAATCAGGGAAAAAATATATACATTTGGTCAGGTATTTATTGTGTCCAGGATTCATGTGCCTGACGTGCATATGCAGCAAGTGGGCAAGCTTTGGACAGCGGCCGTGTGTTGCGGGCAGGGAGGGTGGATGTGAGGGTGCAAGCACGCTGCACATGGCTTGCTGCTTAGTGCCCGTTATTAAATGGACGGGCTTTTTTTTAATTTTTTATTTACTAATGGTCTATAAAAAGTATATGTCACACTCACTATTAACGCTTGTTTTGCTGTAGCACACTGCATTTGAATCTTGCGGTTTTCCTCCCGCTGTGGCTTCCTGGGAGTAAGCATGGTGACTGGACGCTAAGCGTCAGGGGCCAACTGTACCTGGGTAACCTATACTAGGGAAAACTGTACCTGGCTAACCTTTACTGGAGCAACTGTACCTACCTATACCGGGGGTGCCTATACCTGGCTACCTACCTATCTATACTGAGGGTGTTGCGCTATAATGCCATAATGTACGGTGCAAATTGTCGGGTGCTGTGTGATTGTTCCATATCAGGAGGGGTGGGGTTGCATCTTCACAAGTTTGCCTCAGGCAGCAAGAAGTCTAGAACCGGACCTGGTTATGGCGTTCTGCAATGCCCCACTGTAAACATGGCCTAATGCTTACAAAAGGCACTACTGGCAGTTCTTCATTTAAAGGAATCATCAGCCAACTTTATCTAAAATCTGATTTACTTAAAGGGGCACTACGGCGAAAATTTTTAAATTTAACATATGTGCAAACATAGACAAATAAGATGTACGGTTTTTCCTGAGTAAAATGAGCCATACATTACTTTTCTCTTATGTTGCTGTCACTTACAGTAGGTAGTAGAAATCTGACAGAAGCGACAGGTTTTGGACTAGTCCATCTCTTCATGAGGGATTTCTTTATTTTCAAAAGCACTGAGTGAATGGCAGTTGCTCTGTCCAACTGCCAAAAAACTGTGCAGCGAGCAGGGAAGCTGGCCAGCATCATTGTTTAAATCCTATTTAGGGAGTATCTTTATAAAGAATAAAAGCCTTGCTGAGAATACCCTATGAAGAGATGGACTAGTCCAAAACCTGTCAGTCTGTCTGTCAGATTTCTACTACCTACTGTAAGTGACAGCAACATAGGAGAAAAGTAATTTATGGCTCATTTTACTCTGGAAAAAATGTACATATTTGTCTATTTGCACATATTTTAAATTTTAAAATTTTTCATCCATAGTGCCCCTTTTAACTAGGGCTTTCTCCAGCCCCTCACAGCTCTCTTTCCCACAGTGAGCTCTCTGTACGTAGCCGCCGATCCGTGGTCTCCACATGGTGCAGAGGATGACCTTTAGGTCATCCTTACTGTGGCTGCATGAAACGCTGCTGTCAATCAAGCCCACGTTGTCAGCGGCGTACTGCGCAGGCGCAGTACTGCTCCTGCTCCGTACGCCGTGGATGGCGTCCTCGAGGTTATCCTCTGCATCGTGCGGGGACCCTGGATTGGCGGCTACAAATGGAGAGTTCACCATGGGACAGACAGCTGTGGGGGTTGGAGAAAGCCTCAGGTCAGTAAATCAGATTTTAGATAAAGTTGGCTGATGATTCCTTTAAAGAGGCTCAGAGACTAGATAAACAGCAGCTCTGATACTTACCCGGGGCTTCCTCCCGCCCCATAAACGTGTTTAAGTCCCATGCCGTCCTCCCGCGGTCTGCTGTTCAGCCGCAGTGATCTCCGTTCCCAGCCTCAGTCGATGCCAGTCAGGGTCTACTGCTCATGTGCGGGAGGTCTTTGAGGTTCTTTAAGTGGTGCTTAGAAAATGTGGCTGCTTACAAGGAATACAAAAATAGCTTGTACAAAGTAATTCAGCACCAATGGCAATCGACATGCTAGGGTCCACTCCCTGGAGTCACAGCTAAGTATAATCTTCAATGAAAATCCAAAATGATCTGCACCGTCTTCATGAAAGCAACTTTTATTGCAAAAGTTTAAAAAAAAGCAACATAAAAGAAAGTGTAGGGTCAAATGTTACCTATGGCGTTTCCGACACACTGTCATTGGCCCAGTACACACCAAAACCGCTAGCAGATCTGCAATACGCTAGCGGTTTTGGGAGCTGATTTCAGAGCGATTCTAGGTATGTTTAGAGAGGTTTTCTAAACATACCTAGCGGTTTTGGGTGCGTTTTTGTGTAGCAGTTTACACATATTGTTACAGTAAAAGCTGTTACTGAACAGCTACTGTAACAAAAATGCCTGGCAAACCGCTCTGAAGTAGCGTTTTTCAGAGCGGTTTGCGTTTTTCCTATACTTTACATTGAGGACGAAATGCTTCCGAAATCCGTAACGCGCAGCAGGAGGCGCGTTTGCGGCTTGGCAAAAACCGCAAACCGCCGGTGTGCACCATCCCATTGCAATACATTAGACAAGCGTTTTTATAGGCGGATGCGGCCGGCGGATCGCTCCAAAACCGCTCGGTGTGCACTGGGCTATTCTTCAAAGTGCCGCAAGCATTGTGGCTGAAACGCAGTGCATAACATTAGATCCAGCACTTTCTTTTGTGCCGGTTTTTAGGGCTCATTTCCACTATAGCGAGTCCGCATGCGTTGCCCGCATGCGGATTCGCACAGCCAATACAAGTGGATGGGCCTGTTTCCACTTGTGCGTTGTGCAGAGCGTTTTTGTGTGCGGGGAAAATCTGCACAGCAGAGCCGTCAGAATTCGCTCCCCGCACACCGCTAAGCGAATCGCACCTCTGACCCTTGCATTGTCCATCTCATCCCTACCTACAGGAGACTCCTGGAATTCGCAAAACCGGTTGTGAAGTCCTCGAAGGTATGGTGAAGCGAGGCTAAGCTCCACCTTCAAGCCTGCTTTGACAGTACGGACTGGAAGTCCCTGGCAGCCCCAGACCCGGACAAGTGGGCGGACAACGTCACCTCATATATTAGCTTCTGTGAGGCCTCCTGCGTCCCAACCAAATCCTTCAAGGTCTACCCAAATAACAAACCTTGGTTCTCCAACAAGCTTCGGCTACTGCGGAAACAAAAGGAGGCGGCACACAAGGCGGGCAATCGGGAGGACTTCAGGAAGGCGAGGAACTCTCTGAAACGAGAGCTGAGAACCGCAAAAAAGGAGTTCGCTGAGAAGTTGAAGCAGAACTTGCGCTTGAATGACTCACGAGCTGTTTGGCAAGGGCTCAAGGCTGCCACAAACTACAAGCCTCCACCGCAGCACGCATCTCCCAGCGCTGGGCTGGCTGATGAACTAAGCAAGTTCTACTGCAGGTTCGAGAGTCAGGCTGAGCCTGGGGAGCACCTACCACCTCCTACTCTCTCCCCACTCCACGCGTATAGCGAGCCAACTGAGGACTCACTCTCTCTGGTGGTGGGAGAGGCAGACGTTCAGCGCCTCCTGTCCAAGCTAAACGCCAGGAAATCCTCAGGCCCTGACGGCGTGTCCCCAGCCTGCCTCAAGACTTGTTCGTGGCAACTTGCTCCCATCCTCACTGCAATCTTCAATAAGTCACTGACAGAGGGCAGAGTCCCTGCGTGCTTCAAGAGGTCCACCATCATACCTGTACCTAAGAAACATGGCATCTCCGAGCTCAATAACTTCAGGCCGGTGGCCCTGACGTCTGTCATCATGAAGTCACTGGAGAGAGTGGTCTTATCCTCCCTCAAGCTATCCACCTTGCCCCTACTGGACCCACACCAGTTTGCTTACAGGGCAAACAGGTCTACCGCCAGAGTACTGCTATTAGACTTCAGTTCGGCATTCAACACGATATGTCCACGCATCCTTCAGGATGTCCTGGCTACACTAGGGGTCCTCCCCACCCTGCGCTTATGGATCACGGACTTCCTCTCTAAGAGATCCCAAGTTGTCAGGCTGGGGGACATCTACTCGAGAGAAGCGACAACCAACACAGGGGCACCCCAGGGCTGTGTCCTGTCCCCAATGTTGTTCTCCCTCTACACAAATAATTGTAGATCCACAGCGGCCTCTGTCAAAGTCATAAAATTTGCTGATGACACCACCATTGTTGGTCTCGTCACCAAGGACAACATTCAGGAGTATCAGCAGCAGGTGGAGAGAATATGCCAGTGGTGCACTGAGAACAGTCTGGTGCTCAACACAGCCAAAACTGTTGAGCTAGTAATTGACTTTAGGAAGTCTGAGTCCCACCCCGCCTCCCATCTACATTGACGGTGCCGAGGTGGCCAGAGTGCCCTGTGCCCGCCTTCTGGGCACTACCATCTCTAGCAATCTCAGTTGGAAGGCCAATATCATGGCAACCCAGCGGAAAGCCCAGCAGAGATTGTTCTTCCTCCGCCAATTGCGGAAGTTCGGCATGGCAAAGGAGATCCTAACATGTTTCTATTCCACCACCATTGAATCGATCCTCTGCTCCTCCATCTTGGTCTGGTATGCGGGAGCCACTGCCAGTGACAGACACAAACTACAGAGGATCATCAGTTTGGCGGAGAGGATCATCGGGAGACCTCTGCCCCCACTTGACATCCTGCACAGCACAAGACTGCGTGCCAGGGCACTGAAGATTGCAAGTGACCCCTCACACCCAGGGCACGACTTTTTCACCCAACTTCCACTGGGCCGGAGACTTCGGGCCATTCACACTAAGACCTCCAGGCACAAGAACTCTTTCTTCCCCTCGGCCGTCAGTTTCCTGAACTCCCTTAACATTCTCCCACCCTCTACCAATGGCCTACCACCTGCAAAGTAGCGGCCGGCAATATGCACACGGACGCTGAGCGCAGACTGTGCAGTCTTTTTCCTTTTTTGAGTTTGATATGTTTTCTTTGAGATGTCTCTACTGTCACGTCCCTATTGTATTGTGACGCTCTCACTGCCTCTTGTCTATGTACCTATTAGAAGCTATGTATTGTGCCAAACCCAATTCCGGGCATGACCAGTCATGCTTGGCGAAATAAAATGATTCTGATTCTGATACAATGTATCTAATAGGGAAATCGCATGCGGTTTTGGCATACATTTTCCCCGCAATTTCGCATAGGAGGTAATGTTAATTTACACAGGCAGTGACATGGTTAAAATCGCCCACCTACTACTCTATGCGAAATCGTGGGAAAAACGCATGCAAAATCGCACCCGCATGCGATTACGTCTGCGGTGATTTCTCTGCGATTCCGCACCGCACAGGTGGAAATGCAGCCTTAAACTTTTGAAAGACTGTGGATCATTTTGGATAGCCAAGGAATAAAAAAATATTTGTTGGCCAGCTATCTTAGCAGCTTTATTAATTAATCAGTTACCTGCCTATCAATATATTGGCTATTAATAGCTGTTGCTGCTGTATGAGCAGTTTTGCACAGAAGTAAAATTCTTCCTTCTGTACAAGTTTTCATCAGCTCTCTCCATGGTACAGCATGTCCCAAAATAATTGAAAGCTCTTTTCTCTACAGAAAAATAAATTGTAACGCATCAATGCACACTAGTCGCTAGCAAGAGTAAAATGTGTTTATGAGATACACATTGCATGCTCAGGTCCACTAGTACTGTATGTGCAATGCAAACAAAGTACAGTATTTACAATATTTAGTGACAGACAGTAATATTAGGCAGCATGGCTCGCATTGGCTGAGAGCTGTTTGACATGTTTTGAATGTATGTCTGTCCTGCCTCCTGCACATGCGCAGAACGTCATTCCTTCATGAGGCGTGGATCTGCACAGTACCAGTCACAGCATTGCATGGAGGCGTGTGACGTCGGGAGAGGATGGCCAATCAGAATTCAGAGCATTGCAGTTTCGTGGCAAATTTGAAAGTGCTACTACTGGCACTGGCAGAGGAAACGGTTGCAGCGGCTGCGGGTTGTGCAGAGAGACGCCACACACTGGTGAGGAGAAGATATCGGAGGTTCGCGGCACATCGTCATGAGGAAAAGGTAATTTACATTTCATCAATTACCATTCATTATCATGAAGTCGCGGTGCTGAGATAGCAGCAGCTCTCCTGAGAGTTGCGGTGTGACACCTGCAAAGCTTGCTAACAGCAGAGCGGTGATGGCATCTGCGGAGCTTGGCGACTCTGCGCTGGTCAATGAGTGCGTAACGAGCGCGGATATCTCGCAGCTGTGTGATAAATACCGGCGCGCTTTGACAGGCTGCAGC
This sequence comes from Hyperolius riggenbachi, assembly GCF_040937935.1. Taxonomy (NCBI): domain Eukaryota; kingdom Metazoa; phylum Chordata; class Amphibia; order Anura; family Hyperoliidae; genus Hyperolius; species Hyperolius riggenbachi. The sequence goes on from NC_090648.1 coordinate 170,813,391, forward strand.
TGGGCATCCTTGTACTTGTAGTGCAGGGGGTGTTGTTACGCGCTACCTCCTGTCACCAGGGGCTCCAAGTCAATGATGTGTGCCTGGCAGGGCAGGGTGTCACCAGTACTGCGGCAGGTGTTGTGACTGCTAAGTTATTCATGCATAAATAAAGGTAGCCGCTACTGACGTGATTAGTGGCTCTGATTTACAAAGGGTGTACATACATGCAATTTTGATTGGCCAATCACTGAACAATATTACTACCTCCATGTAGCATCAGAGCCAGCAGATTGTGACTCATATGAACAGCTTGTGTAGGTAAGCGCTCGTACTACATGGAAGTGGCAAAATTAGCCAATCAAAATTGAACGTGTGTACCAGGCTTTACAGAATAATGGAGCACTTGTAAACAATAAGTTGCAATTCTTTTTAAAAGTGAAACCTGACTTATTTTTGTCAACTGCTGCATTCTACAGTGATCTTTATTTCTGGATTCATCTTCGTTAGTGCATGTTTTGTTCAGTACTCTGGAACTGCCCTAAGATGCAGACAGTCTTTTATCCAGCTGTCTGCAGTGGGATATTTGTATTGTAGGACTGGTTGAGTCAGTCTGGAGCTACAGATCTCAGAATGCAGAGCAAGGCATGTTTTCTGCATGTATATCATCACTTAGGCAGGCAGACTGCCACTCCCCCCGAAACCCTTCTTTGAATAAAGAAGAGATTGTTCCCACTCAAAGGATTGGAAACTGCTGGTGAAGTGTTGTTTGCAGCAGGGCTGTGTATATTCTTTGTAAATAAGCTAGTTTCTGGTTGCTGGCTTTCTCTTTAGCAAAGCAACTATTCTGTTCTTGAATGCTTGCACATTTATATTCAAGGCATCTGTGCAGATTTCAGGATAATGCATATGCTTATTATGCAGAATTCAGAGTTTATGATGTACCTGTGGTACACCAGTTTCACCTGAGAACCTCTCTAACCAGTGTTACTGCAGTAACCTGGGGGTAATTTATGTTGGCTGCAAAACATGTAGAATGATTCTGGTTCTTGGCTAACTATTAACACAGGTTAGTTACAAAGCTATGTATTTGTATTCATGGAGAATTAATGTTCTTTAGTTAATGTTGAACTGTTTTCATTGCTGCCTGCATCCTTATGGGCTGGTGCACATCAGAGCGGTTCTGAAGCATTTTCTAAAATGCTTGCAGGGGGAAAACCACTTGGCTAATGAGAGTGAATGGGATGGTGCACACCAGAGCGGTTCGTTTTTTTTTCCACCAACGCAAATGGGGGGGGGGGGGGAGAGAGGCTGCAGCATTTTTAGATTTCTGAGGCGTTTCTGCCTCAAAGTTACGGGAAAGTGTAAAAACGCTAGATCAGAGCGGTTTTCCAGGTGTTTTTGTTATAGTAGCTGTTCAGTAACAGCTTTATTGGAACAATATTTTTAATCTGCTACACAACGCTCCCAAAAACTCTAGGCATGTTTAGAAAACGTCTCTAAACATGCCTAGAATCGCTCTGAAATCTGCTTCAAAAACCTCTAGCGCTTTGAGAATCTGCTAGGAGATTTTTGGTGTGCACTGGGCCTATGGGAGAATGTTCCCTACCTGTCAGAAATTTGGCAAATTTTCTAAATTGGATTGAGACTGCATCAAAATCGGATAGTTATACAAGAGTCAATAATATCCTGATAGTGTTAATTGACTACGGCATGAAAATTGATTAGGATGTTGTGATCAACGGTGATGGATAAAAGGTATTAGTTTGATCAGATCTGGAATTTTTTGCATGGGGGCAGTTGAGTTGATAAGGCATTTCTGATCCTAACTAATACCAATGTTGTACATTTCAGCTCTTGATCAGAATTCAGCAGTGGGTTAAAGTAAACCAGATGTGAGTTAGGCCCAGTGCACACCAAAACCGCTAGCAGATCCGCAATACGCTAGCGGTTTTGGGAGCTGATTTCAGAGCGATTCTAGGTATGTTTAGAGAGGTTTTCTAAACATACCTAGCGGTTTTGGGTGCGTTTTTGTGTAGCAGATTACACATATTGTTACAGTAAAAGCTGTTACTGAACAGCTTCTGTAACAAAAATGCCTGGCAAACCGCTCTGAAGTAGCGTTTTTCAGAGCGGTTTGCGGTTTTCCTATACTTTACATTGAGGACGAAACACTTCCGAAAACCGCGAACGCGCAGCAGGAGGCGCGTTTGCGGCTTGCCAAAAACCTCAAACCGCCGGTGTGCACCATCCCATTGCAATACATTAGCCAAGCGTTTTTCCAGGCGGATGCGGCCGGCGGATCGCTCCAAAAAACGCTCGGTGTGCACTAGGCATTTTATGGAGGCTGCCATATTTATATCCTTTCAAGCAATACCTGGCTGTCCAGCTGATCCTCAGCCTCTAATGCTTTTAGCCATAGAGCCTGAGCAAGCATATGCAGATCAGGTGTTTCTGACAAGATTAGCTGCAAGCTTGTTTCTGGTGTACTTCAGACACTACTGCAGACAAGTAGATCAGCAGGGCTCCCAGGCAACTGCTGTTGTGTAAAAGGAAACAAATGCAGCAGCCTCCATATCACTTCTACTTCAGGTTCACTTTAACCACTACCCTGCTCAGTGTAGTATAAAACTAGGTAACTGGTGATCAACCTTCTATCTACCCTCTTGGAAATATACACAGTTTATTGATCAGCAAGGTGATGTTGAATAGAGATCGTCAGTGATATACAAATTCTAGAACAGAAGCAGATTGTATTCATCTTGTAATAGGGCTAATCAATTGAACTAGTAAACTTAGATCACTAGTCAAATGGAGATGTTAACAGCGTATAACTGGTCTAGTCACATTTGTGACTAAAGACAGTGCACTATTCAGAAGTTATGCAGCTGATATTTTTAAAGGACCACTGATGTAAGAAGGATGTGGAGGCTGCCATATTTATTTCATTTTAAAGACACACTGAAGTCTCCAAAAAAAAAACAATTTTTACTTCAGTATCTTCATTAGCAATAATTTCCTACCTGAAACACTGCATCCCCACGGCTGAAATTGCTATTAATCACCCCGAAATCCCCGGGGGGAGATTTGGGCAGCGCTTCCTTGTAGAGGCAGAGCTTTGGGCTGTAGTTCTACCTCTACTCCGTCAATCTGCGCTGATTGAGTGCGCTGATTGAGTGCATGGAGGCAGAGCTACAGCCCAAAGCTCTGCCTCCCCCGGGCAGCAAAATCCACGACCAGGAAAGTCATGGATTTTTGCCTCGGGAGTTAGGGTGATTAATAGCGATTTGAGCTGCGGGGATGCTGCATTTTAGGTAGGGCATTAGTGTTATTGAAGATACTGAAGTAAAAACGGGTATTTTTGGAGATTTCAGAGTCTCTTTAAAGAGACTCTGTAACATTCAAAAGATCCCCTGGGGGGTACTCACCTCGGGTGGGGGAAGCCTCCGGATCCTAATGAGGCTTCCCACGCCGTCCTCTGTCCCACGGGGGTCTCTCCGCAGCCCTCCGAACAGCCGGCGACTGTGCCGACTGTCATTTCAATATTTACCTTTGCTGGCTCCAGCGGGGGCGCTGTGGCGGCTTTCCATTCCGAACTACACGGAAATACCCAATCTCATTCGGGTCCGCTCTACTGCGCAGGCGCAGGAAACTTGCGCCTGCGCAGTAGAGCGGACCCGACGGCGATCGGGTATTTCCGTGTAGTTCGGAGCCGACAGCCGTCAGAGCGCCTGCGCAGGAGCCAGGAAGGTAAATAATGACGTCACCGCTGCACGGACTCCACGGAGGGCTGCAGCGAGACCCCTGACGGATGGAGGACGGCGTGGGAAGCCTCATTAGGATCCGGAGGCTTCCCCCACCCGAGGTGAGTACCCCCCAGGGGATCTTTTTATGTTACAGTTCCTCTTTAAGCAATACCTGTTGCCTGGCTAGCCTATTGATCCTGTCTCTAATACGTTTATCCATAGACCCTGAACAAGCATATGCAGATCAGGGTTTTTGACATTGTCAGATCTGACAAGATTAGCTGCATGCTTATTTCTGGTGTTATTCACACTACTGCAGTCCAATAGATCAGCAGGGCTTCCAGAAAACTGGTATTGTTTAAAAGGAAATAAATATGACCGCCTCCATATTTTTCTAACTTTAGCTGTCCCTTTCAGGCCCGTATACACACCTGACCAATAGACATGTGTACAGCAACCCGCAAGAGATCTGCCCTGCAGATCACCTCACTCCCATGGTGGCCAATTGCACTCTCTGCGTGATGTCAGGCACCCACCACTCAATCATCCCTCCGATAACCCCCCCCCCCCCCCCTCCCCATAGCTGCAGAATGCTATGGGCTCTATTCACAATCATTTTCTGCATGTGGAAATGCACTTGCGGTAAATTCCAAACTGAAATAAGACCATCTTTGCATTTACAAAATGTTATACATGGTTATTTACCACATGCGTAAAATTGTACGCATTGTTTTCCCGCATGCGTAAAAAGTGCTTTTCTTTATGCTCCGGGTCAGCAGCCTTTTCCTGTGCAACGCAGCGCTTGTAGCCACGCGGGATATGGCTCTGCTAGAGGACAGAATTGTGCAGAGCAGCCATGTGATCGCGTGCCCGCATACTGTAGAGTGCACGCGTGCATGTGTCTACCAAGTCACAGCATTGTACAGAGAACAGAATGGCCGGCTGCAGTGCACATTACGAGTGAAGGTATGTGATGCTCACTTAGTTATGAAGTCTCTCAGGTCTCCAAGAAGCCGAGTGAGCAGGAAGACGTCACTATGCGCGCTCTGTGAGGGAGACCACAGAGCCACGCATTAATGTGAACGCGGACAGGAGGGACAGAGAACGGAGGAGTGACAGAGTAGGGGAAAAGCTCTGCCTCCTCCAAACCATCAGTTTTTCGACCGAAACGGTCAAACTCAATTAAAGCTGATTTTGGGCACAATTCTGCAGTAAGAGAAGGGGTAAATGGACACATTAGAAGAGGAAAATAAAAAGGTAAAAGGTCCTCTATTGGAATTAACTTTATAAAACCTGTTCCCATTCACTTTAAGGGTTCAGTACTGAAGTGGTTAAAGAGAACCCGAGGTGTGTTTAAAGAATGTTATCTGCATATAGAGGCTGGATCTGCCTAAACAGCCCAGCCTCTGTTGCTATCCCAAACCCCACTAAGGTCCCCCTGCACTCTGCAATCCCTCATAAATCACAGCCGTGCTGTGAGGCTGTGTTTACATCTGTAGTGTCAGTCTCAGCTGCTCCCCCGCCTCCTGCATAACTCCGGTCCCTGCCCCCATCCCTTCCCTCCAATCAGCAGGGAGGGAAGGGATGCAGGCGGGGACTGGAATTCTGCAGGAGGCGGGGAGAGCAGCAGACTGACACTATAGAGATAAACACAGCCAGCTCTGACAAGCTGTTTGTCAGCAGCGTGGCTGTCATTTATGAGGGATTGCAGAGTGCAGGGGGACCTTAGAGGGGTTGTGGATAGCAACAGAGGCTGGGCTGTATAGGCAGATCCAGCCTCTGTATGCAGATAATATTCTTCAAACCCACCTCAGGTTCTCTTTAATTTAGCTACATGTGAGAAGCCTGCAGAAACGGGCTCTAAAGAGTGTGAGCTGAGTTAAGAGGAACAACCCGTCACTAACACCTGAGTTACTTCACAAGCATTTCAGTAAGACTGTAGACACACTGAGTGCTTTTCTGAGCTCCCATTGACTCGCATTATAATTGCTGCAATCACAATTTTATGAAAAATTGCAATCGCAGAGATTTTAATGTAAGTCAATGGGAGCGTTTTTTAATACGCTCAGAAAGCGTTAAGTTGAGTTAATCAGCTGTTTAGAAGGGGGAAAAAATGTTAGCTATTTTTTCACAGAAGTCCTATGAGAAATGTATGCTGCCGCTATTACACAATGATGGTGGGGATTTTTAACATAGTGCCCCTTAAATGTTCCATCCTGTTTTCAGGAGTATTTGTTTGCTTTATAGAAATACATGCACTTTGCAGCTTGCATTTCATTAAAGTGAACCAGAGATGGTTCACTAGGCTTAATTCGTACTTACCTGTGGCTTCCTCCAGCCCCATGAGCAGTGCTGAGTCCCTCCCTGTCATCCTCCCTTTTTTTTAGCCGCTATGATTCCTGGTAAGTACCGATAATCTGGGCAGTCACAGCCTTCTGTACATGTTCAGCCGCACATGCGCAGAAGACCTCAACTGGCGGCGATTGACCAGAATACCGGCACTTGTAGCGCCAGAACGGAGAGCCTGAGGAAGACGGTGGGGGGCTCGGCGCTGCTCATGGGACTGTAGGAACCCCGGGTAAGTATAAATTAAGCCTAATGTACCATCTCTGGAACACTTTAACTACAGTATCTCTATTCACTGTCAAACTACAGAATAACACAAGATATACTAACTTAACTCCTGCTTCAGTAGTAAGCAAGCCATATCATTGCTTTTAATGTGTGGGTGGATAGTTGGCTTCTGGAGCATTTGTTGATTTTGGCTGTGGACAATCTCTAAAGGTAGCAAAATTTGATCAGAAATGCAAGTACTGTATACATGTTCTTATTGGACTTTCCAGACACTGAAGATGGTAATCTCATCTTGTCATGCTATTCTAAGTGCTTTGAGGGTGGGGCAGCAGACGCTTATGTCATGCATAACTGTTACATTCTTCTCAGTCACACAAAATAAAGCTTAATTAATGTATTCATAAAAATGGCCACAAGGCTGCAGTCTCTTTCCTTAAGGTGGCCATACACTGGTCGATTTGCCATCAGATTCGACCAAAAGATAGATCCTTCCCTGATCAAATCTGATCAGAGAGGGATTGTTTGGCCACCTTTACTGCAGATTGTGAATCGATTTCAGCCTGAAACCGATCACAATCTGTGGAGCTGACGCCCCCCCCCCCCCCCCCCCCTCATACATTACCTGTTCCGCCGGCGCAAGTCCCTTGGTCCACCGCTGTCATCTCCGCCTGGTCCCGGCATCTTCTCCACATCGGCTCCTGGCTGGCATCTGCGTATAACTTTCTGTCACTCCAGTGACAGCGGAAGTTCAAATAGAGCGCCCTCTATTTGTACTTCCGCTGTCACTGCAGTGACACAGGAAGTGATGCCGGGATGCAGAAGCTGATGCGGAGAAGATGCCGGGACCAGGCGGAGAAGACAACGGTGGACCAGGGGACTCGCGCCGGCGGAGCAGGTAATGTATTACCGCTGTATTGCGTCGGGTCGTCAGGCATTCGAACGCCGCTATCGACGCACTCCCGACCCGCCGGCGACCGAGAAAAATCTTCGGCACGGATGGATCGACGGGAACTATGGATTTCCGACAGAAATCCATCGTTCTGTCAGCGGTGTACGTGGCGATTTCACGGCCGTTTCGATCACTGTGATCGAAACGGCCGTATTTCGGCGGGAAAATCGTTAGGTGTATAGGCCCCTTTATGTGCAATAATGATGTCAGATGGCGTAGATATCTTTTGATTTCTGCAAGCATTTTGTCCTATAAACCTTTATTGTAAAAGCAAAAGTCTTTATCTTTTCTTAGATTTAGACTGGAGGAGCTATAAATAGTGATGCTGTTCAGATTCTGTTTCAGGGATGAATTAAATCCTAATAACATTCCAGTTGTGATTTCTGCAAATGGCTGATGTCAATGTGACTGAATCTCCCTGTGCATGCCACAATTCAGTAAGCGAAGACGCTGAATTTCAGACACACGTTCGTTGAGGTCACTACCAGGACACATTGTAATGTATTTCATTTAGTGCAGAATCTGAACTGCTTCAGGGCTGTGGAGTTGGTACAAAAATGTCTTGACTCCACAGTTTGATACCTTTTGACTCTGACGCCTCTAATTTACATATGGCAATTTAGTTGGTTGAATCTATGTAAAATAAGACATTTATTCACTTCCAAAGCTAAGTTGCAGGCAGGAACAAAGAACATCGATCAGGCCCTAGGCAATCAAACTGTGGGTACATGTAAGCGTGAAATGAAGGTACTCTACAAGAGAATGAGGGGGTTCGTCCTCCTATTACATTCTTTATGAATGATCTGAACCAGGGCTGTGGAGTCAGAGCAATTTTTGGGTACCTGGATTTGGGAGTTGTGTAAACTGAAGTCGACGTTGGATTCGGATGATTTTTGTACCAACTCCACAGCCCTGATCTGAACCAGGTTTGGATTGATAACACATCTGCATGCAATGTGCACAACATTCTCAGTGGATTCACAACAGCTGTGCAGGGACTGCATATTTAGATTACAGTACTACTGTACAACTTAATTTGTAGTCACTAACCCCAAGTTAAAGTGAACCCGAAGTGAGTTATATGGAGGATTTTTCAAAAGACCTTGCAATTTTACAAAAAAAAAAAAAAAAAAAAAGAGCATGCGATTTTAACCTCTGCATTAATCCCGAGTCAGGCTCGGGATGGAAAGCCGCAGAACAGGGTGGTAGTCCGGTGTCTGAGTGAGTTTAATGCAGGAGCTGCTGCAGACCAGGTATGTTTTTCTTCTTGTTTTTAGGGTCTAAAATCTTGTGAAAAAATTGTATGGCTTTTAGACCTTAAATCTGAAAATAATCAGAACGGCAGGAAGGTTAAAAGCTCAGTGCAAGCGCAGCAGTGTACAGACCCTTAAGCAATACCAGTTGCTTGGCTGTTCTGCTGATCCTCTACCTCTTATAATTTTAGTCATAGACCCTGAACAAGCATATGCAGATCAGGTTTTCTTGACAAAATTGTCAGAGCTGACAAGATTAGCTGCATGCTTGTTTCTAATGTACTTCAGACACTACCAGGGCTGTGGAGGAGTTGAAGTCGTAGTCAAGGCGTTGGAGTCGGAGCAATTTTGGGTACCTGGAGTCGGAGTTAGTGGTTTCATAAACTTCGGAGTCTGATGAGTTTTGTACCAAATCCACAGCCCTGGTAAGTATTAGACTAAGGAATCGGAGCCATTTTTGGTACCTGGAGTCAGTGGTTCTTCGGAGTCGCATGATTTTTGTAACAACTTCACAGCACGTTTTGAGTCCGTTTACATAAAAAAAACTAAAAAGTGTCCCGGGGTGGGGGTTGGGGGGGAATGCATTGCAGGAAGTCACACGGCGAGCGGTGGAACAAGGAAGTGAATGAGTTCCTCGCTTGTCATAAGCTTTGATGATTTTAAATGATTTTAACAAACTAGCTGGAGGGGGAGCGCGGAAGGGGGGACCCAGGTGAGGGAGGGGTCCAACCCCCCTCTCCCCACCTCTGTGCCCGCTGCCCCACTTCCTGGCTGCTACTCGGAAAGCTTTGATGATTTTAACAAACTAGCTGGAGGGGGAGAGCGGATTGGGGGACCCAGGTGAGGGTCCAAACCCCCCCGCCCCCCACTGCTGTGCCCGTTGCCCCCCTTCCTGGCTGTTACCCACTCCAGCAACTGTAATACGTTTTGGCATCCCTTTTTGTGTGTAAAGTAGCCTGTGAAGAGGATGAACCGGTTTTGCATTGCCTTTCATTACCCCCCTGTGTATCCGGGGTCTGTGAAGTCTCAGCAAATCCAGACTCTCCGTTCAGTTTTTCAAACTGGATCCCGCAGATCGTGTGTGTGTATGGCTGCTATTTTTAACATTGGTATCCGTGGCTCCGGTTTTGGTATGGGCCAAAAAACGGAGCCACGTATAGGTTTTTTTGTTTGTTTTTTTTTTAAACCGAGCCAGAGAGTTTAGCCTGTTTCCGAAAACCTAACAAAAGTTGTTTAGGTGAATCCTTGAGTTTCAAATGTTTTATTGAAATTTTTCAAGATAGGCAAACATGCATTTGTATAGGCCCTTAGCAAAGGGCATTGTCAGAAATTAAAGTATTTGAGGCACGGAGTTAGTTAAAAAAATATAAATACTAATCCACTTACCTGGGGCTTCCTCCAGCCCATGGCAGGCAGGACGTGCCCTCGACGCCGCACCGGAGGCTCCCGGTCGTCTTCGTTGGCTCACCAGACCTGGCCAGGCCGGCTTCCAGGTCGGGCTCTTGTGCGCTCCAACGTGCGTCTCACGCGGTCGCGCTGACGTCATCGGACGTCCTCCAGGCTGTACAGCGCAGTAGTTCTGCGCCTGCGCAGTACATTCCGTAGGGCGTCTGATGGCGTCAGCGCGACCGCGCGAGACGCACGTTGGAGCGCAAGGAGAAGCCCGACCAGGAAGCCGGCCTGGCCAGATCGGGTGTGCCACCGGAGAAGACCAGGAGCCTCCGGAGCGGTGTTGAGGGCACGGGCTGGAGGAAGCCCCAGGTAAGTGGATTAGTATTTTTTTTTTTTTTTTTTTTTTTTTTTTTTTACCAACTCAGTGGACCCTCCCTTTAAACATATAGGAGAAACAAATTAAATCTAACAAGAAGAGTAACAGATAGTAACATAGCACACATCTTTAGGGAAAAGATTGGTTAATTGTATACGTGTACATTTTTCAGAATTAGGATAGAGCACAGGATCTTAAAGAGAACCCGAGGTGTGTTTAAAGAATGTTATCTGCATACAGAGGCTGGATCTGCCTATACAGCCCAGCCTCTGTTGCTATCCCAAATCCCACTAAGGTCCCCCTGCACTCTGCAATCCCTCATAAATCACAGCCGTGCTGTGAGGCTGTGTTTACATCTGTAGTGTCAGTCTCAGCTGCTCCCCCACCTCCTGCATAGCTCCGGTCCCTGCCCCCGTCCCTTCCCTCCAATCAGCAGGGAGGGAAGGGATGCAGGCGGGGACTGGAGTTCTGCAGGAGGCGGGGAGAGCAGCAGACTGACACTATAGAGATAAACACAGCCAGCTCTGACAAGCTGTTTGTCAGCAGCGTGGCTGTGATTTATGAGGGATTGCAGAGTGCAGGGGGACCTTAGGGGGGTTTGGGGATAGCAACAGAGGCTGGGCTGTATAGGCAGATCCAGCCTCTGTATGCAGATAATATTCTTCAAACCCACCTTGGGTTCTCTTTAAGCCTATTGAGGTTGCAGCTGAGAGCCAGGGTTGCCATGTTCTGGTAAAGGGTGGAGTTGTATCATTTAGAATTGCAAGCAATCTTTCTGAGATTAGGATATCTTTTACAGTTAAGTCTGCCATTTCGAAAGAGAGAGTGGGCTTTAACCATTGCCTCGCTATATGCAGTCTTGGCGCTTTGGCGATATGTTGCACTAATCTATGTTGAGGGAATTTCCATTTTTGAGGTTTATCCCCAAGTAGTAATTGGAATGGATCAGGAGATAATGGATTTCTAGAGCTGTACTTATGGCGGATGTGACCTCCGCCCAAAATTTCTGTACTATTGGACAAAACCACCAGATGTGTGCCATATCTCCTGTTTGGCCGCACCCCCTAAAGCATAATGGCGATTTGGAGCTGGAGAATACATGGCGTTTTTGTGGCGTCGGGTAAGTACGATGTAATATCTTGTAGTTAGTTTCAATGTGCGAGATATAATTGCTGCCTTTGGTTAATGTGAGACAACAGTTTGCCCAATTCTTTTCAGATAATGTCAGACCAAGGTCCACTTCCCAGGCCCTCATGGATTTTATTTTGGAGAATTCAGGGGGTTGGAAAATGACTGAGTAAATATGAGATCAGTCCCCCCTCCAATGGTCGAAGAGCGCACCAGGCTTCATATGGGGTACGAGTAAGGGTGGTGTTGGTCTCGGTTGGGGAAGGATTTAAAAAAAATGGAAAATTTGTCTGGCCCTAAAATATTCGGTAGGTGGGAAGGAAGTGGCTGTGCAAAATTAAGGCCAAGAGGGCATTTTGTCATTTACTAGTAGCTTTTCTATGGTGGTTATGCCTTGTGAGGCCCACCATTGGAAGGCTTTTATTTCAAGCCCTGGTGGGAAAGTTGGGTTGTTAAAAAGTGGAAGTTGTTTTGGGATAGTGGATTGTTAGTTTAAAACTATTCCAAATTTGTAGTGAGAGAGCAGTTGGGTGATTTTGTAGTATATTTGCCTGGTGATATATGCATCGACCACTGGAGAGCAGAAAAGGATGCCGGGTATAATAGAGCATCTTCGATATCGGCCCAGAGAGGACGGTTATGTTTGGAATGCATTTGTGCCAACTGTGCAATCTGGGCAGCACGGTAGTAGCTAAATAGGTCCGGAACCCCCATACCTCCTCCTAAGTCTGTTCATATACATTATTTTCTGGTTTTATCCTGCACTTTTTATTGTTGCTTATGAATTTGAAAATAAGTGATTGGAGATCCTTGAGCGATGATTTAGTGGCCTGAATTGGGAGCGTTCTGAATACATATAGTAAGCGGGGCAGAAAGTTCATTCGGACCGCCTGTATGCAGCCAGTCCATGAAATGGAAGGAGAATTCCATCTAGAGAGTTGCAGCTCGGCTAGCATTGGTTTGTAGTTCAAGGCAAAAAGGTTTTTAGGGTCAATGGAAATTTTAACACACAGGTAGGTTAAAAAATTAGTTCTCAGTTGTAACCCCAACGTCGAGGCCAGGGATGTCGCACTTTGTCTGCCATGGTTGGCTAGTAGAATTTCTAACTTATTGATGTTTAGGCATAAGCCAGAGATGCTACCAAATTGCTTAACTATTTTGAGAAGATTAGAGACAGAAGTATGGGGGGAGGTCAGTGTAAGTAAGAGGACATCTGCAAATACATTCGGCTTGTATTCAGATGTGCCTTTTCTGACACCTTGTATGTCAGTAGAAGATCTGATTTTGCTGGCAAGAGGTTCGATGGTTAAAGCAAAAATTGCTGGGGACAAGGAGCAGCCTTGCCTCGTACCACTCTGGATGGGTATAGTAACGGGAGCATTTGTGGGGAATATTTAGTTGAGCTGTGGGGTTTGAGTAGAGGCATTGGACTGCTTGTAGGAAAGCTCCACTTACCCCAGCTTTTTGTAAGGTTAAGAGCATAAAAGGCCACTCAATGGTGTCAAACGCCTTTTCCATGTCAAGTGAAAGCAGGGAAAATGGTAGTTTGCGGGAGTTGGCTACATGCAGGAGATTAATCACCTTTCTTACATTGTCGGGGGCCTGTCGTAGGGGGATAATACCTACTTGGTCTCTATGAATTAGGGGACCCAAAACCTTGTTCAGTCTCGCCACTAGTATTGAGGTTAATAGTTTATAGTCAAGATTAAGCAAGGAGATTGGTCTGTAGTTTTTTATATCTAAGGGATCCCTTAGTGGTTTGGGTATGACTGCTATAGTAGATTGCAGGAATTCCGGAGGGGGGGTTCTTTCCATCTAGAATTGAGTTATAAAGACGTCTAAGATACGGGGCTAGTACTTTTTTGAATTTTTTGTAGTATGGGGCCGAAAAGCCGTCTGGGGCTTTGCCTGTTTTGAGTTTTTTGATGGTTAGGTTTTCTAACTCTGTTGTAGGGACATTTAAGGGCTTGGGATTTTTCTGGAAGTAGATGAGGGGTTCTTAATTGTTGGAAGAAAGGAGGTAAAGTTGAGTTTCCCATATCAGGGGGTTTGGCTGAGTATAAATTTTTGTAGTAATCTGCAAATTCTGAATGTATTTTAACCACTTTACCCCCAGCGGTACGAATTTCTCCGCCCCTTTTTTCCCCCCTAAAAAACCAGGGACGGAGAAATCCGTACCTTCCGCGCTACCGCCGCTGTCCGCGCTACCGCGCGCGCACCCGCCGCTCGTGCACGCCGCCGCCCGCTCGCCCGGAGATCAATGAAGGGGAAAATCCATTCCCGTTCGTTGATCTAGCCCCCGCAATGATCTGCTGCTTCTTTCAGAAACAGCGAGATCATTGTGAGTCTCCCAGCCTCCTACTGCTTCCTGTAAGCGTCCTTCCGGACGCTTACAGGTCGCATGTAAACAAACACTCTGTGGCCATCTTGTGGCCAAATAGTAAACTACACCCTAAAAGCATTTTACATATTCAAACATTACATTTACACAATAAATTAACTCATTACCTCCCACACTCCCCAATTTTTTTTTTTTATTAAAAAAAAAAACATACAATAAAAAAAACACATAAATAGTTAGCTTAGGGACTGAACTTTTTAAATATTTATGTCAAGAGGGTATAACACTGTTACTTTATAAACTGCGGGCTTGTAATTAGGGATGGATGCAAAACTGAAAAAATGCACCTTTATTTCCAAATAAAATATTGTCGCCAAACATTGTGATAGGGACATAATTTAAATGGTTTTATAACCGGGACAAATGGGTTAATACATTTCATGGGTTTTAATTACAGTAGCATGCTTTATTTAAAAACTATAATGGCCGAAAACTGAAAAATAATAATTTTTTCCCACATTTTTTCCTATTTCCCCATTAAAACACATTTAGAATAAAATAATTCTTGGCATAATGTCCTACCTAAAGAAAGCCTAATTGGTGGCGAAAAAAACAAGATATAGTTCATTTCATTGGGTTAAGTAATAATAAAGTTATAGACGAATGAATGGAAGGAGCGCTGAAAGGTGAAAATTGCTCTGGTGGTCAGGGGGTAAAACCCCTCAGTGGTGAAGTGGTTAAGTGGGTCTGATGTTACATTGCCCGATTTAGTGCGTATTTTGAGGATTTGATTGTTTGGCGTAGCTTCCTGGCTAGCCATGTATTAGGTTTATTATATTGAACATACTGTTTTGACCTTGTCCATCTAATTGCCTTTTCTGTGCGAGCTGAAAGGAGAATCTCTATTTGGGCTTGGGCGTCTCCAGTTTGTTTTTGAAGCTATCTGGAGGGGGAGTGCGCATGTGCCCTTTGTAGCTGGAGTAGTTTATGTTCTAGGTTCAATTGTTTTTCGGTCTTATGCTGGGCATACATGGCTAGATACAGTGGAGGAAATAATTATTTGACCCCTCACTGATTTTGTAGGTTTGTCCAATGACAAAGAAATGAAAAGTCTTAGAACAGTATCATTTCAATGGTAGGTTTATTTTAACAGTGGCAGATAGCATATCAAAAGGAAAATCGAAAAAATAACCTTAAATAAAAGATAGCAACTGATTTGCATTTCATTGAGTGAAATAAGTTTTTGAACCCCTACCAACCATTAAGAGTTCTGGCTCCCACAGAGTGGTTAGACACTTCTACTCAATTAGTCACCCTCATTAAGGACACCTGTCTTAACTAGTCACCTGTATAAAAGACACCTGTCCACAGAATCAATCAATTAAGCAGACTCCAAACTCTCCAACATGGGAAAGACCAAAGAGCTGTCCAAGGATGTCAGAGACAAAATTGTAGACCTGCACAAGGCTGGAATGGGCAACAAAACCATTAGCAAGAAGCTGGGAGAGAAGGTGACAACTGTTGGTGCGATTGTTCGAAAATGAAAGGAGCACAAAATGACCATCAATCGACCTCGCTCTGGGGCTCCACGCAAGATCTCACCTCGTGGGGTGTCAATGGTTCTGAGAGAGGTGAAAAAGCATCCTAGAACTACACTAAAGGAGTTAGTGAATGACCTCAAATTAGCAGGGACCACAGTCACCAAGAAAACCATTGGAAACACATTACACCGCAATGGATTAAAATCCTGCAGGGCTCGCAAGGTCCCCCTGCTCAAGAAGGCACATGTGCAGGCCCGTCTGAAGTTTGCCAATGAACACCTGAATGATTCTGTGAGTGACTGGGAGAAGGTGCTGTGGTCTGATGAGACCAAAATAGAGCTCTTTGGCATTAACTCAACTCGCTGTGTTTGGAGGAAGAAAAATGCTGCCTATGACCCCCAAAACACCGTCCCCACCGTCAAGCATGGCGGTGGAAACATTTTGCTTTGGGGGTGTTTTTCTGCTAAGGGCACAGGACAACTTAATCGCATTAACGGGAAAATGGACGGAGCCATGTATCGTGAAATCCTGAACGACAACCTCCTTCCCTCTGCCAGGAAACTGAAAATGGGTCGTGGATGGGTGTTCCAGCACGACAATGACCCAAAACATACAGCAAAGGCAACAAAGGAGTGGCTCAAGAAGAAGCACATTAAGGTCATGGAGTGGCCTAGTCAGTCTCCGGACCTTAATCCAATAGAAAACCTATGGAGGGAGCTCAAGCTCAGAGTTGCACAGAGACGGCCTCGAAACCTTAGGGATTTAGAGATGACCTGCAAAGAGGAGTGGACCAACATTCCTCCTAAAATGTGTGCAAACTTGGTCATCAATTACAAGAAACGTTTGACCTCTGTGCTTGCAAACAAGGGTTTTTTCACTAAGTATTAAGTCTTTTATTGTTAGAGCGTTCAAAAACTTATTTCACTCAATGAAATGCAAATCAGTTGCTATCTTTTATTTAAGGTTATTTTTTCGATTTTCCTTTTGATGTGCTATCTGCCACTGTTAAAATAAACCTACCATTGAAATGATACTGTTCTAAGACTTTTCATTTCTTTGTCATTGGACAAACTTACAAAATCAGTGAGGGGTCAAATAATTATTTCCTCCACTGTAGTTCTTATCAATCGAGCCGCTGATGGCTCGATTAATAATATCCAACCTGATTGATTCCGCGCTCGACCCCTGCGGGCGGACAATGGAACAAACAAAGCGCTGAAAAGGAATGCCCCGAGGACGAGCGGGAATGCCCCGGCATCGAGCCAGCGGCTCGATTCCGGCGCAGAATTGCACCGTGTATGCCCAGCATTAGACCTCTTTCTTTGAAAGGCTGTTCTGATCAAGTGTCCCCTAATAACAGGTTTGTGAGCTAACCAAAGGGTATCTACTAGTAGACTTTAATTAAAGAGTAACTGACGCAAAGCCACATATCAGATACTGATGAGCATGCCTATGTCTGCCCGCCCCCCCCCCTCTCCCCCGCCAGGACCAGGTGCCGATATATTCGCACCACAAACAGCTGACCGCTCTGACACGGAGAGAGAGCGGGAGCACTACCAGCGCCGCCACCGCAGAGCAGCCGCCGCCGAGTCACATGTGAGAGAATCACATGTGAGAGACATGCACGGCGGCGGCTGCTCTGCGGTGACGGCGCTGGAAGTGCTCCCGCTCTCTCTCCGTGTCAGAGCGGTCAGCTGTTTGTGGTGCGAATATATCGGCACCTGGTCCTGGGGGGGAGAGGGGGGTCGGGCAGACATAGGCATGCTCATCAGTATCTGATATGCGGCTTTGCGTCCGGAGCTTGGGCAAAAGGCTACATAGTAAAAAAATTAGATTGATTTTTTAAGTTCTGCATTGGCTTTTTGGCTCACTTAAATACTAAATAAAACATTGCAATAGAGATTTAAATTTCATTTTGGGGGCTAGGAGTTACTCTTTAAGCCTCCAAGGGGGGTGCGCAATTGGAGTTGTGAGGGGAGCTACAAGCAGTTCAGACTATGTCATGATCGGACCAGGAACTGATAACGTATCAACAGATGATCAGGTTGGGTGTTAGAGAGGCAGCGATATATACAATATCTATCCTTGAGTAGGTCTGGTGAGCTGCGGAATAGTAGGTATAACCACGGTTCGAGGAGTTGTATTCTCTCCCAAGTATCCACCAATTGGACAAGGCTTTGGAGAGAGAATTAGATAGTTGCCGTTGTCTCGCAGTGTTAGTGGGGTGGGATCTGTCTATTGTGGGGTTGGGGGCAATATTGAAATCGCCTGCCCAGATAATTGAGTATTCCCTCTGCTTACCTCTCGTCACACCTGGGTAATGTCCCGCCCACTTTACCCCATTAGGACCTTTGATATTATAAATTTACCTGCCTGTCCCCCCCCCCCCCCCCCCCCAGTCTTTTTGTCCTCGCTTCACCTTGCCCCTGGGACCTACATGCTGTGCTGCCTTTTTAAAGGTATGGATTTTTTTCTTTTACACCCCTACCGCTGTTTCCTGCAGCGCTTCCACTGGGTGCCTCTGCCAGTGATGCCCGATTAGGCTATAAAGTGGCCAAAAGGGTACCCCCGTGTCTGCTGGTCTGTGGGGGGCTGCTATCTGCAAAGGTCGATAGGTATAAATTGCCTCCATGGCCGCAGCATGCACATAAAAATTAAATGCTAAACGCATTTACCTAGCGTTCGGAACGCTGCGCTACAGTGTCCTTCTTTCTTTCTTCTTCCGCCTCTTCTTTGCTGGACGCGCGCGCATGTGGGGAGATAGCGTGCGTTCCACCCGAATGCCCGTGGTGTTCCGGGTGGTGACGTCACCGCTAGGTGGAGGAAGAGTCAGTGGGCGGTGCAGCGCCGCCGCTCTCAGCGTGAGGATCCGGCTGAGAGGGCAGGCATAATTAGGGGGCGGTCTCCAGTACCTCCCAGCTTAAAACTCCAGCGCTCCCTCCAGATCTTGCTGACTGTCAGAGGAGCAGGATGGAGGAGGGGAGCGCTGCTGATGCGGATAGTCAGCCTGCGGGCTGTAAGTAAACTTTGACTGCAATTCTTCTGCTAAGGATTTGGTTAGGGAATGGTTTCTTAGTTTCCATCTTTTCTTTTCCTTACAGCTGATTTGGCTGTTCCTATGGACACTGCGGCCGCACCTAAACCAGACCAGCGTCGGGCCGACAGGTAGGGGTGGTGCAGGTAGGTTCTTGCCCGCAACTACAGAGCGCAATTTGATCACAACCTCGTTTCTTTTAGTCCTAGGAAACGCAATAAGAAGAGTTCAAGATCAAGGTCCCGGTCTAAAAGGCGAAGTTCATCATACAGACGCCATCGTTCCAGAAGCAAGTCACCTAGAAGGCATAGCTCAAGATCAAGGCGTGATAGAGGCTGTTGGGCATGTGGAGCAGAGACTCTTCCCGGGAAGAAAGTTTGCAGGGCATGCTTCAACGACCTGGCGGCTGAAAGACAGCAAACACCAATTGAGGTGTCAGAATTTATCAAGCAAGCCGTTCAAGACTCAATGAAGAGCTATATTGCTTCCCTGCCTAACCAGTCGTCTACCTCGGGTGAAAACTTACAACCCTTTGCTGAAGAGGAAACGGATCAGGTAGCAGTAGGGTTTGATTTTGCGCTAGTGGAACCATTCGTTCGCGCAGTCCGTGAAGCACTGGAATGGGAAGACCTCGAGGAGGAAAAGGAAATCGACACTAAAAAACATAAACAATACTACACTCACTTAACTAAGAAGTTCACTCCGTTACCACTTATGGAAGAAATTGCGGAGGTTTTGAGAGATGAGTGGACCAAACTGGATAAAAGACCGCCGTTACACAACCGGTTGTCCAAGCTGTACCCGATGCATGAGGCTGACTGCAAGAAATTGGATAACCCTCCTATTGTGGATGCATCGGTGATGCGTTTAGCTCGCCCAGTCACACTTCCAAGAGAGAACGCTGTAACCTTTACGGACGTGATGGAACGTAGAATGGACAATGAACTGAAAAGAATTTACACTAGTTCAGGAGGAGCGGCTAGACCAGGTATAGCATTGACCTCGGTGGCGAAGGCCCTTAGAGTCTGGACTGAGAACATAGAAGAGGCAATCAAGGCTGATATGGAAAAGGATTCAATTTTGTCAGCACTGGAAGACTTAAAATTGTCAGCGGATTATATAGGTGAGGCCGCAGTAGATGTGGTAAGATGCTCGGCAAGATCCATGGCATCCTCTGTGATAACGAAACGAGCTTTGTGGCTCAAAGCATGGGTGGCCGATCCTTCTTCAAGACAAGATTGGTGCAAGATCCCGTACGACGGGGAGCACCTTTTTGGACAAGAAATGGACACAGCTATTATGAGAGTCACGGGGGGTAAATCAGGGTTGATTCCCCAGGATAGACGAGCAAGAAAGCCTAACATTCAGACCAGAGGTGCCCACACTTTTTGGGCTTGTGAGCTACTTTTAAAAATTAGCAAGTCAAAGTGATCTACCTCTGTACAATTTTAGGAGCACAATAGTATTTACAGAATGGAAAATGTAGTGGGGTCAAGATCTACCATGAAGGCCTTCGCGATCTACTGGTAGATCACGATCTACCTAATGGGCACCCCTGATTCAGACTAATAGGTTTCAGCAACAGAGATTTAGATCAGCAAAGAATTACAGACCTGGGAGAGAATTTCGAAGAAATTGGCAAAGCTCCCAGTCTAGCCTACAAAGGATGACTAGGCAGAAGGCCACACCATCCACGTCGTCGCAGCAAAAGTCTTTTTGACGTTCTACCCGCTCAGATCTGCCCGGTCGGAGGCAGACTTTCTCAGTTCCAGCAGATCTGGGCGGAAGAAATAGACAATCATTGGGTGATAAAAACCATAAGTCAAGGCCACCGTTGGAGGTTTTCCAAGAAACCACCGCACAGCAAATTCGTACCGACACGGGTTCCTGTATCAGGAGACAGATTACAGATCCTGGAGGAATATGTACAAACGCTACTTCTAAAGAAAGCAATTACACAAGTTCCAGAACGCCAAAAGGGAGAAGGACTTTATTCTTCTCTCTTCTTCGTAACAAAGAAAACGGGAGATCTGAGACCGGTGATGGATCTACGCTATCTGAACAAACACATAGAGTTGGGAAGGTTCAAGATGGAATCTCTTCAAACCATCGCGCAATCAGTCAGAGTATCCGATTGGATGCTTTCACTGGACTTAGAAGACGCGTACCTACATATACCGATACACCGAGACTTCCAGAATTACATCAGATTTGCAATCGCAGAAAAGCATTATCAGTTTACATGCCTACCCTTCGGCATTTGTACAGCCCCCCGCACTTTCACCAAAGTGCTTCTGGCAGTGATAGCTCTACATCGGATTCAGGGTCTGAGAATCTTCCAGTACTTGGACGATCTGTTGCTACTGTCTCAAGATCTCAACGAAATACTTCAACACAGACAGATACTCATAGACTCATTAGTACGATTTGGTTGGAAAATAAATTACAACAAGAGCAGGCTGGAACCTACACAGACTATGGTATTTCTGGGAGCGTTATTCAACACCACGGAGAATTCTCTCAGTCTCCCGCCAGAAAAAAATGAAGCAATTGATCGCGAAAGTCAGACTGACCCGTTCATTATCAACACTTTCAGCATCTCAATGCCTAAGTCTAATAGGTACATTGACATCGTCAATACCCATGATCCGTTGGGCACTCTGGCACACCAGGCCATTTCAATGGGGCTTCCTACAACAGTGGGACAAGAGGAACCTATCCCAACGCATCAGGCTAACACCATTAATGTCGAACAGTCTGCAATGGTGGGAAGACAGTGTGCACCTGTCCAGATATCATTTAATCCAACACATGTTACCGATCACGATTACATCGGATGCCAGCCTAACGGGATGGGGGGCACACTGCGATCGTTACACAGCGCAGGGTCGATGGGAGGAAGATCTGAAACACATCCCTGCGAATGTCCTGGAAATAAGAGCAGCTTACAGGGCCCTTACTCATTTCCATCACCTAATCCGAGGAAAAACAGTACTAATGCGCATGGACAACCAAACTGCGGTAGCTTATCTCAGACGGCAAGGGGGCACTCGGAGCTTACAACTGCTGCAGGAGACGGCAGCAATACTCCACTTCGCGGAGGAGAATCTATGGGATCTCAAAGCGATCTACATTCCGGGTCGTCTCAATACGACAGCGGACTAACTGAGCAGACATACGATCGACCACAAAGAATGGAGTCTGTCGACGGAGGTATTCAGGTGGATATGCGACCAACTGGGTACTCCAGAGATCGATCTCATGGCCACTCCACACAACACCAAGTGCGCAAAGTTCATGTCCAGATTCCATTGCAGAGGAGCAGTGGCGACAGACGCGATTTCTGCCCCATGGAATTTTCACACGGTATATCTTTCCGCCAACTGCCATGATACACCAGGTGTTGTCGAGATTACTCAGAGTCGGTGACTATTATAGCGATCGTTCCTTTCTGGGCCAGGAGGCCCTGGTTCCCCCTGCTGTGGGAAATGAAGTTGAGATCTCCACTTCCCTTACCGGACAGTCTAGATCTGCTACACCAGGGGGCTGTACATCATCCAAACCCTCAGAGATTACGGTTGAATGCATGGAAGTTGAAGGGAAAAGGCTGAGAGAGGTTGGTTGTTCGGAGGAAGTCATTGACACCATGCTGAAATCGAGAAAACCTACGACCAACGCCACTTACCAGAGGATTTGGAACAGATTTGCAGACTTTGCAACAGCAAACAACTTTAATTATATGGAACCGGAACCTGAACATATTCTGGATTTCTTACAGAAGGGTCTAACGATGGGATTAGCTTTTCATACTCTGAAAGTTCAGATTTCTGCACTATCGGCACTGACTGGAACGGCTTGGGCACATCCATGCTCTGTTGAAAAGATTCATGAGGGGAGCATTCAATGTCAACCCACCTAAAAAGAACATTTTTTCCAAAGTGGGATCTACCCCTTGTGCTAGATGTGTTCTCTAGAGAGCCATTTCATCCTATACAATCCTGTTTATTTGGAATAAAACGTTAAAGACGTTATTCCTGGTGGCCATAGCCTCAGCCAGAAGGATCTCTGAGCTGCAGGCTCTAGGCTGCAAAGAGCCCTACCTGACAATGTTTACGGACAGAGTGGTACTTAGACCAGTAGAACAGTTCTTACCAAAGGTAAACTCAGACTACCATCTAAATCAAGATTGGACCCTACCGGCCTTCTATCAAGAACATACACAGTTAAAGCATCCTTTAGATGTGGTGGAATCGCTAAAGGACTATTTAGCCTCTACAGAGCAATTTAGAGAAACGGACAGGTTATGGGTGATTCCTAATGGCTACAGAAAGGGGCAACCTGCCTCAAAGCGAACTCTGGCCACCTGGCTAGTCAAGTCTATTCAGTTAGCCTATAGAACACTTAACTTAGTACCACCGGAACAGATCCGGGCACACTCTACTAGAAGTATATCCACCTCTTGGGCGGCCTGCAACAAAGTTCCGGCAGAAAAAATTTGCCAGGCCGCCAATTGGACTACTATTCATACATTTATGAAACATTATAAAGTAGATATGACTGCACAATCTGCTCTTTTGTTTGGAAAAACTGTATTGTCAGCACATGTACCATAATCAAGTAAAGTTTGGTTTATTGCACAGCATTATGTCTCCCTCCCTTCTGTTTCCTAGTTAGTTCCCAGGTGTGACGAGAGGTAAGCAGAGGGAATACGGAAAATTGATACTTACCTGACAGTAATTTTCCTTTCCCGTTGCTTACATATCGTCACACCGGACCCTCCCTTCTGTGGGCTTCGGTGAACCGAGGTTACATAGACTGGGGGGGGCGGGACAGGCAGGTAAATTTATAATATCAAAGGTCCTAATGGGGTAAAGTGGGCGGGACATTACCCAGGTGTGACGATATGTAAGCAACGGGAAAGGAAAATTACCGTCAGGTAAGTATCAATTTTCCGTAGTGAGGGTAATCATTTAATTTATCAAGGATCTCTTTTATTGCTTTCATGGGGGACTCAGGGGGCAAATAAACATTTATTATGCAGTATTGGAGTGATTGTATTGTTCCAACAAGGATAACATAGCATCCCTCATCTGTTATGCATTTATCTACTACCAATGGCAAATAATTTTTCAGTAGAAAAAGTAGAGTTATTACACCTCTGTGTTTTGTGTTGGAGGAGGAGGCAAAGTGTCTCTGAAATTGACTATGGAAGTATCTTGGGGCCGATGATTTAGTGAAGTGTGTTTCTTGAACACAAATAATGTCTGGTGAACATTTTTTGGTAGTCTATAAATGCTTTGCAATGCTTATAGGGGGAATTTAGCCCCTTTGCATTATTGGAAATATTTAAGGCAGTCATTTATAGGAATTAGTAGATGCTGAGTCCATGTGCCTCCTTCCCCTCTTATATCCCTTGTTTAGTTCCTTCATAAATAGCATAAAGATCTGTGCCAACCAGATAAAAAGTAACTCAAAATAACCAGGCCAACGTGGTCTAACATAGAACAGAGTTATGTCTCTATTAAAGAGAGAGGAACAAATCCTCTGAGTAAAGGCTCATACACACGGGGTACGCACGTGTTGCGGCGACAGGTCGCCCGTGTGTATGACGGCCGCGCCCCGAACCGTCGCCGGTCGGAGCTGTCGCCAGGCGATTGACATGTTCAATCGCCGGCTACAGCTGTCGCCGGAACTGTCGCTAGTCCTGCGTGAGTATGCGGGCTAGCGACAGGAGACCTACGCCGGGGGATGCTCCATTCACAAACAGCTTCCGCCTCGTCTCTGCCTTTCTGGCGAGACATGTGGACAGCTGTCGCCGCCAGGGAGCTGTCGCTCCCTGTTCGCGTGCACGCATGCAACAGGGGACAATTGTCCCCCGTGTGTATGTAGCTTTATGGTTTGAGTTGCCAGTAATAATAGAAGGCTGGCAACCCCGAACCATTGTTTCAGCGGCAGCACATAGGGATTTCTGCAACTTTCCGCTGTGCGGTGAAGAAACACTTTGAACATATAAAAGTTGTTTAGGTGATACCTTTAATGACTGTACATAATTCCTTTGCAAGCTTTCGAAACTTTAACTTTCTTCTTAAAGTTTCGAAAGCTTGCAAAAGAATCTTGTACAGTTAGTCATTAAAGGTATCGCCTAAACAACTTTTGTTTTGCTTTGGATTCTCTCCATGACTAATACTGGACCACACTCAACTGACTTTAGCCTGTTTCATTCCCCCTCATTTATGTCTAATCACAAGTTGTAATTTGATCTTTCCCCTGTGTCACATGACTGCCACGGCAGATAAGCTCATTTGAAAGCACAGGCTGTTAACAATATGTCTGCTTCCATGAATCAGGAAGTAGAAACAGTGCAGGTTTATTTTAGGATTTGTATCAGCTGTAACAAATGATTTTTGTTTAAAGTGAACCTTAACTCAAGCAAACAAAGAGTGGCCGCCACGCATTGCAGGTGCAAAGATACGTGTTGCTGCCTGCAATAGCATCCTGTACCTTCGGGAACGCGTGCAATGATGCGCGTGGCGGTCATCCGAGTCAGCAAACCTGACACTAGCTGCATGGTCGGGACCTTGGGACTGAGTTTACAATAGGCAGAGGTTCGCTGCGTCAGAGTTTATTTTAACAAGATTCTACTGTATTGTGTGGAACATATCCTTTTCCAATACATAGGGTTTTTTTTCTCTCCCATGCATTGCTCATAAACCACTTTTGCTTGGTTGATTTATTACCTTGTTGACTGGGTTTGCAAAGCTGTCTCCTTTTCCCAGTGTCAAATGCTCTTTTCCTGTGGAAATACCCAGCCTGGACGCCATCCATACTCCCCCTATTTAATCACTCACCTGTCTCCAAACTCCTTATATAGTTATCCTACCTGCCTTTGGTCCAAAGTATTATTCTCTGAAAATCACATTCTCCCTTCTATTCACATTTTGGCTTGTGTGAAATCAGCAAGCTTGTATGGTAATGTTCAGTCTGTAAGTATCAGTGTTATTTTTAGAATGTCTGCTATTGTTCAGGTAGTTGAGATATGAGAAGGCTTCTGGCTGCAAACTATGAAGATAATTTCCTGCAGAGATAAAAGAACAATTGGCAGCTTGGAAGCTCAGTGCTGTGGCTGACATTGATAAGTAGTTATGAGTGCATATTGCCATTTTTGTTTAAAGAAGACTTGAACTCAGAACTTCCTCTTTGCTCAAAAAAGATAAGCAATAGCATAATAACCTTTAAATAAAAACATTTACAGTAAATCCTTGGAATGAGAGTAACTTGGTTTAAGTGCGCTTTGCAATACAAGCAAACATTTTCGTGATTTTTTTTTTTTTATTTTTTTTTTTTGACTTTGATATACAAGCAAAAAAGTTATACATGCGTCATTCATCACAACTGAGCCTATAGTTATTCTCCTATTGGCGCTGCAGGATTGTGCTTAAAGGGGCACTACAGCGAAAAACTAACATTTTAAATATGTGCAAACATATACAAATAAGAAGCACATTTGTTTTCCAGTGTAAAATGAGCCATAACTTATAACTTATTTTCTATGTTGCTGTCACTTACAGTAGGTAGTAGAAATCTGTCAAGTGACAGGTTTTGGACTAGCCCATCGCTTTTTAGGGGATTCAAAGGGATATATTTATTTTCAAACGCACTTAGTGAATGGCAGTCTGTCCAACTGCCCAAAAAACTGTAGCGAGAAGGGAAGCTGGCCAGCATCATGGTTTAAATCCTTTTTCGGGAATATCTTTATAAAGAATAAAAGCCTTGCTGAGAATCCCCTATGAAGAGATGGACTAGCCCAAAACCTGTCACTTCTGTCAGATTTCTACTACCTACTGTAAGTGACAGCAACATAGGAGAAAAGTAATTTATGGCTCATTTTACTCTGGTACTTCCTTTTTGTATATGTTTGCACATATTTTAAATTTTACAGTTTTTTCCGCTGTAGTGTCCCTTAACCACTTGCCGACCGCCCACAGCCGATGGGCGGCGGCAAGGGCTGGGCCCAAACGACTGCAATACGCCCATCGGCGGCGGGCGTGGTTATGCGGCGATCGCTTCATTCGTGACGCGATCAGCCGCCGGTGACAGCCTCCGCCCCCCACGCGCTGTAACCCACCGGCCGTTCGGAAGCGCCGGCGGGTTACTTGCTACTGGATCGCCGCTACAAAGTGTATAATACCCTTTGTAATGTATACAAAGCGTATTATACAGGCTGCCTCCTGCCCTGGTGGTCCCAGTGATCGAGGGACCACCAGGACAGTCTGCAGCCACGCAGGTAAGCACCCAAGCACACTGATCTGCCCCCCCCTTCCCTCTGATCGCCCACAGCACCCCTCAGACCCCCCCCCCTGCCCACCCCTCAGACTCCTGTTTGCACCCAATCGCGCCCCCCCCCCCCCCCTAATCACCCATCAATCACTATCTGTCAGCGCTTTTTTTTTTTTTTTTTTTTTAGTTAGTCCCTAAACTGCCCCCTGGGGGCTCATGATCAAACCCCCCCCCCCACTCACTCTCAGACCCCCTCCCTGTGTACTGTATACATCTATCCTCCCCTGTAATCACCTGTCATTCACCCGTCAATCACCACCTGTCACTGCCACCTATCAGATCAGACCCTAACCTGCCTCTTACGGGCATCTGGTCACCCTCCCACACCATCAGATCGCCCGCAGACCTACCCTCAGATCACCTCCAAAGTGCATTGTTTACATCTGTTCTGCCATTTGATCACCCATCAATCACCCCCTGTCACTGCTACCAATCAGACCCCTATCTGCACCTAGGGCACCCAATCACCCGCCCACACCCTCAGAACGACCTCCGACCCCCCCCCCCCCCCCCCGTGTACTGTATACATCTATTCTCCCCTGTAATCACCCGGCAATCACCCCGTCACCACCTGTCACTGCCTCCCATCAGATCAGACCATAACCTGCCTTTTACGGGCATCTGATCACCCTCCCACACCATCGATCGGCCGCAGACCTACCCTCAGATCACCTCCAAAGTGCATTGTTTACATCTGTTCTGCCATCTAATCACCCACTGATCACTACCTGTCACTGCTACCAATCAGATCAGACCCCTATCTGCCCCTAGGGCACCCAGTCACCCGCCCACACCTTCAGAACGCCCTCAGACCCCAGCCCTGATCACCTCGCCAGTGCATTGCTTGCATCTATTCCCCCCTCTAATCACACTGAGACACCCATCAATCACCTCCTGTCACCACCTGTCATCCCCTAGCATACCTACCCAACAGATCAGGCCCTAATTTGCCCCGTGTGGGCCCCTGATCACTCGGCCTAAACCTCAGATCCCCCTCAGACCCCCTTCCAATCACCTCCCCAGTGCATTGATTGCATCTATAAGACACCCCAAGGTATTCCATTAGGTGCATGATGAGTTCATAGAAGATTTTATTTTTTGTCACAAGTTAGCGGAAATTGACACTTTGTGAAAGAAAAAAAATCAATTTCCGCTAACTTGTGACAAAAAAAATCTTTAACCAGTACTCTATCCAGCCAGTGCCCAGAGGGGTCTCGTGTTCATTTTGCTGGAGGGTCCCATCGGTTGTTGCTGCATCCCACCTCAGACTGACAGTGTTTCAGCCAGAAACATTATCACTGGGGTGCTCCTCTCGATGGGAAGGCAGTGTGCTGTCATCCTTTTACTGCTTACAACCATGCATATTTAAAAATTGTTTGGGCCGCCTAAAAAGGCAAGGACGGCAGCGTTAGGCCCATGAACCTTGTGTTTGACACCTGTGTTCTAAACATAAACTGGGTGATTAATCTGGTTTTACCTTGTGTCCCTTGTATGTGTTCAGGTCTACTTTAAACATTATTTTTGTGAAAATGTCGTCATATTTTTGCACAAATAAGAATATTTATGAAACTACATGTGCATGAGAGAACCCAATTACATTAACCATTTGAGATTTCAGGATGTAAGTTTCACGTCCAAAAAATCCTTCCTTTAGATTCCAGGATGTGACACTCCTGTCCTTTATTAAAGCCCCCATCCAGGGCTGTACAAAAATACACCAATTCAAATACTTACCAGGGCTGTGTACAAAAATCCTCCCGACTCAGTTTATGAAACCTGACTCCAGGCACCCAAAAACTGCTCCGACTCCACAGCCCTGCCCCCAGCAATACTGTGCACCCATTTAAAAGTGAATGACATGGTTGGTCAAATGAATTTGCAATATATTTTCATAATGTACATTTAACAGGTTGCTTTGGTAATTAGCTGAGCTGTTCCAATGTCTTTCTGTGCTTTTAGTGAGGCAATTGCTGCAGAGTCTGTAGCATGCTTGAATTCTGCATTAGCACGTCTTCGGGATATATGGGAAGAAATAGGGATACCTGAAGACCAGCGGCTACAAAGGACTGATGCTGTTAAAAGACATGTCAATGTAAGTATTGGTTTATGAATCCAATGCAGTGTTGGCATTAAAGTGTTCCTTTAAAGTGGTATGAAACGGTTTTTCAAATAATAATAAAATATTAATTCTACATTAATTTAAACACCATTAGGAGACTGTACCTGTTTGAACCTGCAGTCCTTTATTTTGTGAGCTGAGAAAGATTAGTTAATTTTTTTTCCTCTACAATTGTGAGTTTTCTGCGTTTTTCCTGTTTGCGGTTTTGGAGTGATGGCCTTTTTCATGCAAAAGTGAGATCAAGATGGATGATAAATATAAAGAAAAGTAAATTTACTATGATGGCAGGCCTTGGGCACAGGAAAATAATACAGAACTTTTTGTAAGGATGCCAAATAACATGATTTTTTTTTTGTTTGTTTTGTTTTGTGTTTTTTGTTTTTCTTATTCATGTGTAGAGTTTAATCCCACTTTAACTCAGGATGTCTTTAGTTATTTTAGGCCTCATTCCCACTATGGTGTGCGACACGCAAGAATAGCAGAAGTGCATAGACAGCACTACTGCCATTCAGATCATATGCGCTGTGCAGCAGTGCAATTCGCTATTGCACTGCTGCATGTACTTTTCAGCCAAGCACAGAGCTGACCTATTCACTGTAGTGAATGGGATCAGCGGTGCAGATGGCGTGCGCGCGCACATGTGCATTGCATTTTGATTGCACAGCCATTCTGTGTTAACAATGTGAACAAGGCCTTAAAGTGGACCCAAATAAAAAAACAACAACAATATTTAGAAATAAAATCTATTTTCTAAATTATAATAATAAATAGCAGCATGATAACCTATAAAACATTTTACATTTATTGGAGGAACCCCTCCCTTCCTTTCATATTGCTGGGACAGAATCCGGCAAACTAGTGGAGTAGGTTGTGTCCGGCAAAGGAGGAATTGCTAATGGCTGCTACCTGTATAACCCTAGTTATGGAAAGAGAAGGGTGAAAAGCATGCACTGAAATGATCATAGGCGTGAATGATTGTTTATTTATCTCTGTATGTGTCAGAGCGGTGCAACTAAATATTTTGAATTAAAAAATTTTTGGTTTGGGTCCGCTTTAATGCTCTTTTCTGAGCCAGGACCATATACATATTTACATACATTTTGTTTGTCTCTGTACCCCATTCTGACATCCCTACTTTCTGCATTGTTGGTTCCAATGCTCCACAGTATGGATGGTTGTTGTGATGCAAATAGCTGAAATTGCACCACTCCAATTCTACCTTAGTAGAATTTGATTGGTGCATTTTCAAGCTGCATACATTTGCATGCGGAATTTGCATAATCCTGCGTCAACTCAATTTGCAGCTCATTGACCATCCCTACACAGCAGCAAACGTTTTATCCCACCGATTTCCAACTTGCAGATTAACCTTCCTGGCGGTAACCCAGAACGTAGTTCGGAGTAAGCCGCGCAGGTGGTTTTCTCAGGCCCTGCTGGGCCGATTTGCGAATTTTTTTTTTTTTTTTTTTTTTTTTTTTTTTTTTGCTGCACACAGCTAGCACTTTGCTAGCTGCGTGAGTACACCGATCGCCGCCGTCCTGCGCCGATTCAACGCTATCTGCGTCGCTGCAGAGCTTCCCTCCGCTCCGCCCCATCCCCCCCCCCCCTAGACCCCTGCGCTGCCTGGCCTATCAGCGCCAGGCAGCGT
The DNA here is from genome assembly GCF_040937935.1 of Hyperolius riggenbachi. Classification (NCBI taxonomy): domain Eukaryota; kingdom Metazoa; phylum Chordata; class Amphibia; order Anura; family Hyperoliidae; genus Hyperolius; species Hyperolius riggenbachi. Next base: position 170,843,808 of record NC_090648.1, read on the forward strand.
TGAGGGGTGGATCGCTACATGATTTAAAAAAAAAAATCAAAAAAAAGGCTGCGCTGCCCCCTGGTGGTTTTTAATAGACCGCCAGGAGAGTTAATGGAGTTAAATAACTTACTACGGTACACCACTTTACACTTTAGATCAGTGATGGCTAACCTTGGCACTCCAGCTGCGACAAAACTAAAAATCCCATCATCCCTCTGCCTCCCCAAGTTATGCTTAGAGCTGTCCGAGTATTGCAATGCCTCATGGGACTTGTAGTTCCAGAACAGCGGGAGTGCCGAGGTTAGCCATCACCGTTTAAGATCATACATGTCAAACTCCGGCCTGCAGGCTAAATCTGGCCCTCAGAGCCATTAAATTTGGCCTCCAAGTGGTTTCCCCTCTTTGCATTATGTTTGGCCCACTCTAGACCATCAGGGAAGCTATATTGGAAGTGAAGCCCTAGAACACCAGGGAAGCTACATAGGGAAGGTAGGAGAAAGCACTAAACACTAGGGAACTGGGGAGGGTGGGGCCCTCTAGACACCAAGGAACTGTATAGGGGAGGGAGGTGGCCACTAGACACCTGCGAACAGTATAGGGGATGGAGGGAGGCCATTAGACACGAGAATTTTTTTATAAGGGAGGAAAGATGGCCAGTAGACATTGAGGAAGGCCTGTGACTTCCAGTGTACAATTTGTATTTAAGTTTGACACCCCTGCTTTAGATGGACCTGTATATTTCTTGTAGGCTGTGCCTAGTCAGTGCAATTACTGCAAGAGGTAAGGAAATATTGATAAGAACATTCTACTGACAGTTAACGCAAAGTTCAACTTAGGGCTGCACGTTTTTCGGTTCAAAACCGAAACCGCGATTCGTGCCAAGACGATCTGGTGATCGTCTGTATCCTCGGTTTTTACCGAGTGCCCGCCCGCTGCCTGCACGCTTGTCTGGCCCGCCTTCCGCTGTGCGCCGATTGGCCAGAGCCGCCAGGAGCAGTGAATATGTATTGTGGTTAATGAGCGGGGTGCGGGTCCACTCGAGCGGCACACAGCTTTACCAATCGCTGGATAGCGATGGAATGACGGCAGCGGTAGGCGGAGCTGTACGCTCTGTACAGCTCCGCCTACCGCTGCCGTCACTCCATCGCTATCCAGCGATTGGTAAAGCTGTGTGTGCCGCTCTCTCGAGTGGACCCGCCCCCCGCTCATTAACCACAATACATATTTACTGCTCCTGGCGGCTCTGGCCAATCGGCGCACAGCGGTGCAGCCAGACAAGCGTGCGGGCACTCTGAAAACTGCAGATAGTGACGATAACTATATCGTCTTCACGTGAACCACCCCCCCCCCGCTGCCCTCACATGAACCGCCCCCGCTGCCCGGCTCTTAAAAAGGAACACCAGTGAACAGTAGCTGCTGCATGGTTTTTGACAGTTGGTAACAGCTATTTCCCACAATGCAGCAAGGTTCACAGCCGGGAAACTGCCAAGAGTACGTTCTTTTCTTGTTCTTGTGGGAGGGGTTTCACCACAATATCAGCCATATAGAGCCCCCTGATGATCCATTGTGATGGGGTATCAGCTACTGATTGGGATAAAGTTCAAGAGTCAGAGTTTCTCTTAAAGCAATCGTCCGCCCGCAGTATCTGGCTAAACTATACTGGGGGCATAGTGAATTTAGTGCCAAAGCTCGATTTAAAAAAAAATCGTGAAAAAATCGAAATCGCAATTTTTGAGAGAAAAATCGCAATTTCAATTTTTACCTAAAATCGTGCAGCCCTAGTTCAACTCTTGGTTTTTGATCTGCATTCCATATAGATGTAAGTTGGCTACAGGTGCAGAAATGTTTGTATACAATTCGTTCCAAAACAAGACTTTTCTCACCTTTCCTGTTACTCAACAGCTTCTTTTAACAAAGATGATTGAGGAGGAGGAAAGTTTAAAGGATCGCCTCCTAAAGAGCATTGATGTCTGTCGCAAGGAGCTGTCTTCGCTTTGCACTGAATTGCAGCTTCCTCCTTTAGAGGTGAGTATTGTGTTCCTGTATCTGTGTGTCCCCCAAAATACTCATAATCCGGCAGTGTTTCTCATAAAATAAACATTTGCAGTATTTCCCCAGAAAATGCAGGAACGTTTCACCGAAAATACTCGATGCACAGTTTCACCAAAACCCACATAATGCGGCAGCATTTCACTAAAACGCACATGTGACATTTCCCTAAAATACTCAGAATTGGCATAATTTTCCCACTTCGTGTACCTGAGACTGAAAAATAAATTGATATGTGCTTTCCTCCAGCCCTTTTCAGGCTTCCTTGCCATCTTCCAGAGGTACTCAATCCTTTGCTTTCAGTCCTGGTATAACTGGCAGTCGCAGTAGTACTGCACAGGCGCAGAATGCTCCCAGCGACAAGAACGCGATATGGGCATGCGCTTGGTCAGGCTGCACATAAGCCGTATACAGCAACTGACAGATCTACCAGGATGGCCAGAGGAGGGGCCTGGGAGGACGGCAAGGGAGCCAACAGCCTGAAGAGGGAGGAAGCCACAGGTAGTGAATATAACTTTTTTGTTTATGAACGCTACATTTGTCCTTTTAAGAATTTTTAAATCCTCTAAAAAAAAAAAAAAAAAAAAAAGTGTTGTAACAAAGTATTGCCATTTATGTGTTCTGTTTGCAGGAAGATGAAGAAATCACCATCCTACAACTTGAAAAGGATTTGCGTACACGAGTTGAAGTCATGGTGAAGCAGAAGAAGGAACGCATGCAGGAACTGAAGTTGTTAAAGCAGCGTGATCAGGAATTTGGTGAAATACTTTGCACGTCTCCTTACCTTATTGACAGCCAAGCTGTTCCAAGCCTGGATGAACTGGACAAGTTCAGGAGATATTTGGCTACCCTTTCTGTTGAGAAGGTAATGACATGCAAATAATACTTCTCTATATACATTTAATCAGCAGGAAAGTTGTATTTATAGCAAACAGTCATATTTGAGCTACCATCTATGTAGTGTAGATGAGAGAGTAGGGGGAAAAAAAAAAAACTCAGGGCGTTTACTTGGGGAGATGGCCATACTGATTTTTTTTTTTTTGGGGGGGGGGGGGGGGGGGGGCGGGATTTTTTTTTAATACAAGAACCACAATGTTTGCTGCTGGTCCAAAATCTTGACTCTGTTCCATTTTTCTCATAGGATCGTCGTGAAGCTGAGTTTGTTAAAACAAAAAAACAAATAATTCTGTGCATGGAGGAACTAGATCGGTTGCCTGATACAAGCTTCGAGAGAGATGTGGTGTGCGTAGAAGAAGAAGCATTCTGTCTGTCAAAAGAAAATCTTGCTGCTTTACACCAGTTGCTGTTTCAAGTAAGGGAATCTCTGTTGCAAAACTTTAAGCTTTACTTAGATCAAGGATCCAGTAGTCCTGAGTAGGACTGACAAGGCAAACCACTATACTGTATCACCACCAACCCTGTATGTGCCAAAAATAATTCCGGGTACAATCCCGTTGCACTTTGGCGAAATGATTCATAGGACTGGTACAAAATGGCCAATCTATGGGGTTAGAAGGGCTGGTTGCATCCATTCAGCAATGTGCTTTGCTGTAAGGAATAGTATATACAAGAAAAAGCAAGGCAGCACAGCCCTGCCTTGCTTCTCATTGGTATGTGAGGCCCAGTTTACACTTAGGGCTCGTTTCCACTATAGCGAATCCGCATGCGGGCACTGCATGCGGATTCGCATACTTAATGTTAGTAGATGGGGCTGTTTCCACGTGTGCGGCGGCGTTTTTCGGTGCGGGGAAAATCTGCACGACAGGGTCGTGCAGATTCGCGTGCGGCAGGAATGCGGGCGAATCGCCGCTAATGTATTCAATAGGGAAATCGCATGCGGCTTTGTCATGCGGATTTCCCCGCGATTTCGCATGAAAGCCAATGGAACTTAACACAGGCAGTGACATGGTTAAATTCGCATGGCTCCTTGCCATGCGAAATCGCATGTGAAATCGCGGGTAAATCTGCATGCGGAAACGCAGCCGCATGCGATTTCTTCAGCGGTGGAATCCAGGCGATTCCGCACCGCTACAGTGGAAACAAGCCCTAAATCAGTTGGTATGCATTAGTGTGCATTAGTATGCGTTAGTGCGCGTTTTTCCATAGCAGTGCATTGGGAAGAAGGTTTCAGTTACAATGCATTAAGTGTGAACGGTGCCATAGGAAAACATGGACATTACTTTGAAAATCAGTTTTCTTTCAGTTAGAACTGAGAGCAACCGATTAAGCGTAAAAGGACCCTAAAAGTTTAGAGAAACTGTGCCCAAACTGAGGTCTCGTTTGCACATACATTTTTTTTTTAATAGTAATTTTTAACATCAGTTAATTTCCCCAGTATACAAGTGGATTGGAGTCTAGGTAAAGAGTTCCATGTAGCGTCTGCACTAAACTCCTCCTAAAGGGAACCTAAACTGAGAAGTGTCAGGAACCGGCCCGCGGCACGCCTGCGTATACGGTTCCCGACTGCGGGTTTGACCAGACTGAGAGGGGAATCAGCCTTAGTCAAGCTAAAACAAGGCTGGGACCCCTCAGAACACCTCTCACTGCCACCACTAGCGGTTCGCTAGACACTTCCACTCTGCTGTCGAGTCCTCAGCGCGCACTCCGCGGTTTCGTATTTGGGTCAGCTTTGCGCTTAGGCCGAATACGAGAACGCCACGCACACACACACACAGTACAGTTGTACAGTAACACAGCACAATCAGACACTGACTTGTAATGCAAGTTACACTGTCGTGCAGCAGAACCACTAACAGTCGTTCCGAACGATACTGTTAGCTACTCGCACTGGCGTTTCGTACGTTGGGTCAGCTGTGCGCTTTAGGCCAACGTATGACAAACGCCCCCACACACACAATGCAATTACAATTTCATATGGTAGTGTTGCTCAAACATACAACTAGGCACGGACTTATACACAGCTACACTGCAGTCTCCTTTAGGCTAATGAGTGTTAGTTTAGTATGGCAGAAGTCAAGCTTATTAAATAATAATTTAATATTACAGAAAAACATAGAACAATGCAGAACTTAATATATACAAAAGATTACAAAAAACAAAGTAAAAATAGTTACAAGATAAGTTACAAAGATACACACGGATACTTGCGTAAAAATAAAAATGGGGATTAAAAATGTTACCAACTTGAAGGTCTCAACGTTGTCGGCAGGAGCATGCCGCTTGTTCGACCAGAAGTCGAGATCAACTCTAGCTATGTGCCATCTCCAAGAGCAGATACCGGTGGCTGTCCTGGGCCAGCTTAAATAGTCCGAAGTGTCCCTGGGGCATTTAATGTCCAGCCCCCAGGAACTAATGCACTTTCCCCGTTTGTGACATCACGGAACGCTTGTCATAACCTTGAGAACAAATATCCTGTTGACACTTACAGATTTCAAAGCAATTCCTTTTCCAGAGATCCAACATCCACTATAGTACCCACACCCAACAAAACACTTCCTTAGCCCAATTTCCCCAGGTTACAATGTCTATACATCCAGAGATTTTTAGGTGAGGCTTTCAACTCCAGGTGAAAACTTGATTAAGGCTTTTTCCTGTCTCCTGTTTTTAAAGTCTGCAGAGATTTCCAACCCCCTTCCAATAGATGCAATTTACAGGGTATGTTTGCGTTTCTTCACCACAAGTTGACATGTGTTAGCCTGACTAGGCTTGCTTTGTGTATTGAGACAATGGGCCGTCTCCTGAGTTCAAAAAGCCAGGCAGATAATCCCATTAGCAGAAACTCAAAGCACTTCATATGGTCAAGACAATACCCACTTCCTTGCCCCAAGCAATCAAAGGCACAGCTCCCTCCATGGAACACAGGCAGAAAATAAAAGAATATGTTCCTGTTATCCTTACATCATAAGCGCACCAATATATTACCACAAGAAGGATATGGATTTTTACTTTTAAAATACCAGTTGCCTGACTTTCCTGCTGATCCTGTGTCTCTAATACTTTTAGCCACAGCACCTCAACAAGCATGCAGATCAAGTGCTCTGACTGAAGCCAGACTGGATTGGATGCATGCTTGTTTCAGTGTGTGTTTCAACCACTACTGCCAGGCAACTGGTATTGTTTAAAATGAAACATCCATATCCCTCTGTTTAGGTTCCCTTTAAACTGCCATTCAACTCCAGGAGCACTGCCTTAAAGAGAACCCGAGGTGTGTTTGAAGAATATAATCTGCATACAGAGGCTGGATCTGCCTATACAGCTCAGCCTCTGTTGCTATCCCAAACCCCCCTAAGGTCCCCCTGCACTCTGCAATCCCTCATAATCACAGCCACGCTGCTGACAAACAGCTTGTCAGAGCTGACTGTGTTTATCTCTATAGTGTCAGTCTGCTGCTCTCCCCGCCTCCTGCAGAAACTCCAGTCCCCGCCTGCATCCCTTCCCTCCCTGCTGATTGGAGGGAAGGGACGGGGGCAGGGACCGGAGCTATGCAGGAGGCGGGGAGCAGCTGAGACTGACACTACAGATGTAAACACAGCCTCACAGCATGGCTGTGATTTATGAGGGATTGCAGAGTGCAGGGGGACCTTAGTGGGGTTTGGGATAGCAACAGAGGCTGGCTGTATAGGCAGATCCAGCCTCTGTATGCAGATAACATTCTTTAAACACACCTCGGGTTCTCTTTAATGACACATGGAAACAGATTATGCCATCTGCCCTGGGAATATGAATTTACTGTGTTTACCTGTTCAAATGTAATTGTAAGCCAACTTAACAGCTTTGTAAATAACTTGCAGCTTGAGGAACAAATAAGACAAAATAAAGTACTGAGTGAAGAACTGCGGTCCAAGATTGTAGAACTGTGGGACAGACTTCAAATTCCAGAAGAGGAGAGGGATGCGTTTGCTGTCCACATGACTGGATCCAAAGGGAAAACTATAACAAGCGGTAAGATACATTTTGATTCATTGAAAGGGCAAGGTGATGGGTAGTTTTGCATGAACTGGTATTTCCCTCCTTTTCACCCATGTTTCCTTATAGCTGGAATAAGTCTTAAAATATATTGGGCTTGATTCACAAAGCGGTGCAAACGGTTTAGCACGGGTGTGCTAAACAGTTAGCACGTGAAGTGCCGTTCGCAGACTTTTGCGTGCGCAATTTGCTGCCGCGATTTGCACGAGTCACCGCACTTTGCGCTCGCAAAAGTCCGCGAACGGCACTTCACGTGCTAACTGTTTAGCACACCCGTGCTAAACCGTTTGCACCGCTTTGTGAATCAAGCCCATTTTCTTATACTGTATTTGGGGGCTAAGAAAGCTTGATAAATGTAAGTATCAATTAACCAGGAAATATGACTTTTTCCATTTGCTTAATTATAAATTTTGCATAGATTTGCATAGAAACACTTTAACATGTGAGATTTCATTTTTTTTTTTTTTTTTTAAGAACAAGCGACACCCATGCTAACCTAGAAATAAAAAACACATATATAAGTAGATACATACTACTTCTACTTTCCTAACAGATGTATTGTGCTATCCACGTAATGATTTCTGTGAATTTTACAAAGGAAAAGCAGAAAATCCTAGTCTAGGCAGTGGCCATCTTGCCAAACTAATGCTGACATCTTATCCTCCCTGACTCCTTTCCCCCCCCCCTCCTTTCTCTTACTCATTGTGTATTCATTGGCTGCCCTCCTCCCAGAGTCTTTTTTTATTTACACATCCAATCACTGAGTCACCTCAGCCTTGCTTGTAAACACAAGTGATCAGCTAGGCAGGGAAATAAAAGGAAGAGGAATATATTATAGATAAAAGAACTCTCAGCATTCAACTTATTGGGACTAGGGCCAGTGCTCCTAAAGTATGTGATAACTCCAAACCATAACAGCAAAAAAAGTTTTGAATGCAGGATTAGCACCTCTATCACTTAATACACTCAGAACAGTTGCTGTTGAAATTTGATTTTTATGGTGACAATACCGCTTTAAAACGTTCTGGATAAAGAAATACTATTTGGTCATAGTGTGATCCTTGATGAGACCAGCAACACACCAAACTTGTTTTCATTGCGCACAGCAATTTCCCGATTAGATAGTAAATATGTATACTACGCCAATCCATTGTGCATGAGTCTGCTTTATTTTAATTCGAAAAGATTATTCAGTATAAGAGATTCTCAATAATGTGCTGCTAATTTTGAAGAAATGAAAATGTTTTTTTTGTTTTTTTTAATTTTGTATGTTCCAAATTTCAAGCGGTATATATTTGCATCAAAATCAGCTACTGCGTTTGTTCCAATCTGCATACATTTGAATTACATAAAATCTGCCTAGTTAAAGCGGATCCGAGATGAAAAACTAAATATAACAAGTGACTTGTCTATATATCTTATCTAAAGTTTAGATAGTTTACACAGCAAATCAATCTTCAAACAGCTTCAACAGTATATTAATATTTTTTCCTGTGATACAATGGGAGCAGACATGTTTTCTGCTTGTCACTATTACACAATTACACACACACAGGCAAGCTTATCTGTATCTAGGCATGCTAATCTGCATATTCTGTCAAAACTCCACTCTTATCTCCTCCATTACACAGGCAACTGATCTGTATCTGCACTGCAGCTCTCAGATTGTGAAAACTCTGCCTCTGATATCTATAGCTAGTAACACCTTTTTCACCTGCCCAGACTGAAATCCCACAATCCCTTGCAAGCGCCAAGGCACTCTGGAGAAGCTGTGGGTGTGGCTTGTTTAGTTTATATGAAATTGGGGTATTAAAACAAAACAAGTATTTGGCTTGAGGAATGCCCTATAAACTATATGTAAGGTACACAATTATGCAAGGAGTAAAAGTTCATCTCGGATCCACTTTAAGGGTGCATCTAATTGACCAGTAGTGAGTCAGATCATACCTGAATTAGCTACGGTGTAAAAGATACTGTGTTCACCAGAAAACCGTTCTAGCAAAGTGGTGGATACCAAGCCAGGGAACACACTTGGAGGGGTGTTTTTCCCCAATTCCCGGCTCTCGTTCGTAGTACATTTGTGATTGCGTTTTCTGCTTGGGATTTTTCAGATACGGCGGAATACATTGTAAATGCAGGTGTCGTGCAGAAAAAGAGCAGAAAGCTTTGCAATTTTAAAAACTAGAATGATCGCTAATATGTGCGTTTCCTGTAACAGAAGCAAAATGCCACACAGACACTGTAGGGGCGTGGGTGTGTCTTTTCCCTCTGGCGATGATCTACAATACTATAACCATACCATATGTTACTAATGGCATTTGAATAAATATGATTCTAAGTTTTCTCAAAGTAAATATGGCATCAATGTTAAAGCGGATCCGAGATGAAAAGCTAACTATAACAAATAACTTGTCTATATATCTTATCTAAAGTTTAGATAGTTTACACAGCACATCTAGCTGCAAACAGCTTTAATAGAAAATGATTGTCTTCCTGTGATACAATGACTGCAGCCATGTTGTTTGTAAACATTACACAGAGGCAGGCTTATCTGTATCTGTGAAAAAAACCTAATCCCCCCCCCCCCTCCTGCCTCTGAAATCAATGGCTAGTAACACCACCTCCTCCTCCTGCCCAGACTGAGCTCCCATGAGCCCTTGCTACTGTCAAGGCTCTCTGAAAACCTGTGGGAGTGGTTTATTTAGTTTATAGGGAATTAGAGTATTAAAACAAAAATGTATTTGGCTTGAGGAATGCCCTATAAACAATAGGAAAGGAACACAATTATGCAATGAGTAAAAGTTCACCTCGGATCCACTTTAAGCATGATTGTCTACTTAATATGTTGACAAGACATCCACTGGTTTCCCCTTATAATTCGTTATGTTTCTATTCTTTAGTTGCAAGATGAATTGGAACGTCTACGAGAATTAAAATTGCAGAATATAAAAAATGTCATTGAAGTTATTCGGACAGAGTTAACGTCCTATTGGGATAAATGTTTTTATAGTGAAGAACAAAGGCAAGCCTTTTCTCCCTTTTATGACGGTGAGTTATTGTGTGATGCACTCTTTATTGCTGTACTGTTTGTAGTGAACAGATACTCACCATCTCCTTCTCTTCCATTGCCAGGGGATTACAGCGAAGAGCTGCTCTATCTTCATGATACAGAAATCACCCGCATGAAGGAATATTATGAGCTACATAAGGAAATGTTTGAAGGTGTACATAAATGGGAAGAGAACTGGCGCCTCTTCCTGGAGTTTGAGGTAAGGAAATATATTGATACCTGCATCCGTCAGTGGAGACCATTCATTTTAGAGCACAAATGAAATAAAGCATGGATGTGGAAAATAAATGTTGATTTTCTACATTAAGTACTGATTGATAACCATACCTATAGACACTTTTGTCATACAGGTTATGTTACCTCAGCCTTTAAACAAAACCTTCCCCCCCCCCCCCCCCCCCCTTCTTTCATTAGAAAAAAGCTGCAGATCCTAATCGGTTTAATAACAGAGGAGGAAACCTATTAAAAGAAGAAAAACAGCGAGCAAAACTGCAGAAAATGCTTCCAAAGGTATGATGTCTATAGAAAACCTTCATGCTCGAGGGTCCGAGTGAAAGCCTGTTGCTTAACTGATGCCATGCTTTTCCAAAGATGCCCAATGAGCTTCACAACTTTTAAAGTGGAAGAGGTCTTGAGTCTGTGCACTTAACCACCTCCCTAACCTTGGCAATTGTCTTATATCTTACATATAAGGAGTGCACTGCATCAGTCTAGCCTTAACCACTTCCGGACCGCGTTGGTAGAAATCTGCGTTCTGTATGTGTCTGTGCAGCTCTGACAAGACACAGATTTCTCCTTCCCTGCCACGCGCTACGATTGATCTTGCTGCTCTGCACCTGCTGCAGGTCACTTGCCCGACTGTCTATAAGACGGCAGAGCTCTGTGAGCAGGTCAGGAGCCGTTTTCATTGGATCCTGACCGTGTGAGCCAATCACATTAGCTTACATTGATGGACAGCGTCACGAGCCAATGAAAGTGGCTCCTGACCGGCTCACAAAGCTCTGCCATCATAGAGACGGCAGAGAGAGGGACCTACGGCAATGGGAGAGTGGCGGGTATGTAAATTGATTCGTCGGTAACGCAGTTTTCTGGTACTAGCAGTCTCTGGTCCTTAAAGAGGAACTCCAGTGAAAATGTTATTTAAAAAAAAAAAAAAAAGTGCTTCATTTTTACAAGAATTATGTATAAATGATTTAGTCAGTGTTTGCCCATTGTAAAATCTTATAAATCCCTGATTTACATTTATTACATGGTGACATTTTTACTGTTGGCAGGTGATGTATCTGCTGCATGTTTTTTTTGGCAGTTGGAAACAGCTGTAAACGGCTATTTCCCACAATGCAACAAGGTTCACAGACAGGAAACTGCCAGGAGTACGTACTCAGTTTCTTGTAGGAGGGGTTTCACCACAATATCAGTCATACAGCGCCCCCTGATGATCGGTTTGTGAAAAGGAATAGATTCTCATGTAAAAGGGGGGGGTATCAGCTACTGGTTGGGATAAAGTTCAATTCTTGGTCGGAGTTTCTCTTTAAGGGGCCAGAGACTGCTGGTACACAAGGGGTTAAATAACTTTGTTTATTTTGCTTTCATATTTTCTTTGCTTTAACATATAAGGATACCTTTTGTAGTGATATTAATCACAAGCTATGCATTGCATTTTTTTTTATCTGTTTAGTCCTTCCTGGAGCTGTCACCACAGTTAAACATAACATTCCAGGCAGTTAAAGCTAAGCCGCCTTAATAAAATATTAACTACAGCAGGGGGAGTTCTGAGAGAGCTGTGCCATCAGAATAGCAGTAAACAAATTTTTCTTTTCGTTCTCCCGACTGACCGGTTACAGCGCAGGAAATCGTATTACATGTAGAGTATGGATAATGACGTACACAGCAGTTCAGCACCACTATGAGCGGAGAGAGTCATGGGAAGAAGCGCAAAGTTAAACGCAAACCCATGGCTCTCACAGCTCGTAATGATGCTGAACTGCTGTGTATGGCTTTATCGGGTACAGAAACCCAAATTCAAACACTAATAATTGTATTGTAATTGTACACTCACATAAGCAGTGGCGGTGCAGTGGAATTCCTCAGCATAACACAGAGCATGTAGTTCGGTACTGCACGAACGTCAACAATTGCAGTGAAGCATACTTTCTGTGCTCTGTATGCTTCACACCACACGCGTAATGCACAATGCCACTTTTTCCCTCTGTTGCGAGCCTGTTTTTACAGTCTACACACCGCAACGTGTTACTGTAAACTTAGCCTTAAAATGATACTTAAGTAAAAACAAATGTATGCTACACAAGAGAAAAGAGATGTGTGCTCAGACCAGTCAACTCCTGACTTCATTACTGGCTGCCTCAAGTCTGCATTATGCAAACGCTTTGCCATTTTAATTAGCATTCGCCTACCAGAATGTGCAGGATCTAAACTATCAACCTGCCTTTCCTGCAGGAGTTGGCCCACGCAATGTGCATTGCATCTCAACAGGGGTGCCGTGTGTAGGCCTCCTTGTACCTCCAAGAAAGAAAGGGCAGCGCAGACACCTTAAAAATCTGGGAGCGCCGCAACTAACAGAACCGCGGCTGCGTGGCTATGGCCGCGCTTGTTTTTGCTCCGTCTCCGGGAGCTTACTTCGCAAGCGCAGTACGAGGTTTTCTCTTAGTGCGCCTGCACAGTAAGTTCCCAGAGACGCGAGCGGGAGCGTGCAGTATGAGAGAGAGAGAGAGAGGGTTGCAAAAGTAATCGGCACCCTTGAAGTTTTCCATATTTCGTCACATTACTGCCACAAACATGCATCAATTAAATTGGAATTCCACGTGAAAGACCAATACAAAGTGGTGTACATGTGAGAAGTGGATCGAAAATCATACATCATTCCAAACATTTTTTACAAATAACTGCAAAGTGGGGTGTGCGTAATTATTTCGGCCCCCTGAGTCAATACTTTGTAGAACCACCTTTTGCTGCAATTACAGCTGCCAGTCTTTTAGGGTTTGTCTCTACCAGCTTTGCACATCTAGAGACTGAAATCCTTGCCCATTCTTCTTTGCAAAACAGCTCAAGCTCAGTCAGATTAGATGAACAATGTTTGTGAACAGCAGTTTTCAGATCCACAGATTCTCGATTGGATTTAGATCTGGACTTTGACTGGGCCATTCTAACACATAGATATGTTTTGTTTTAAACCATTCCATTTTTGCACTGGTTTTATGTTTAGGGTCATTGTCCTGCTGGAAGGTGAACCTCCGCCCCAGTCTCAAGTCTTCTGCAGTCTCCAAGAGGTTTTCTTCCAAAATTGCCCTGTTTTTTGCTCCATCCATCTTCCCATCAACTTTGACCAGCTTCCCTGTCCCTGCTGAAGAGATGCACCGAGCCCCCCCCCCCCCCAGCATGATGCTGCCACCACCATATTTGACAGTGGGGATGGTGTGTTCAGAGTGATGTGCAATGTTAGTTTTCCGCCACACATAGCGTTTTGCATTTTGGCCAAAAAAGTTCCATTTTGGTCTCATCTGACCAGAGCACCTTCTTCCACATGGTTGCTGTGTCCCCACATGGCTTGTGGCAAACTGCAAACGGGACTTCTTATGCTTTCTGTTAACAAAGCTTTTCTTCTTGCCATTCTTCCATAAAGGCCAACTTTGTACAGTGCATGACTAATAGTTGAACTATGGACAGAGTCTCCCACCTGAGCTGTAGATCTCTGCAGCTCGTCCAGAGTCACCATGGGCCTCTTGACTGCATTTCTGATCAGCGCTCTCCTTGTTCGGCCTGTGAGTTTAGGTGGATGACCTTGTCTTGGTAGGTTTACAGTTGTGCCATACTCCTTCCATTTCTGAATGATCGCTTGAACAGTGCTCCGTGGGATGTTCAAGGCTTTGGAAATCTTTTTGTAGCCTAAGCCTGCTTTTAAATTTCTCAATAACTTGATCCCTGACCTGTCTTGTGTGTTCTTTGGACTTCACGGTGTTGTTGCTCCCAATATTCTCTTAGATCACCTCTGAGGCCCTCACAGAGCAGCTGTAGTTGTACTGACATTAGATTACACATAGGTGCACTCTATTTAGTCATTAGCACTCATCAGGCAATGTCTATAGGCAACTGACTGCACTCAGATCAAAGGGGGCCGAATAATTATGCACACACCATTTTGCAGTTATTTATTTGTAAAAAATGTTTGGAATCATGTATGATTTTCGTTCCACTTCTCACGTGTACACCACTTTGTGTTGATCTTTCATGTGGAATTCCAATAAAATTGATTCATGTTTGTGGCAGTAATATGACAAAATGTGGAAAACTTCAAGGGGGCTGAATACTTTTACAACCCACTGTATAGAGAGAGAGAGAGAGAGAGATAGATAGATAGATAGATAGATAGATAGATAGATATAATGAATAGAGAGAGAGATTCTAGAGAGAGAGAGAGAGATTCTAGAGAGAGAGAGAGAGAGAGATTCTAGAGAGAGAGAGAGAGAGATTCTATAGAGAGAGAGATTCTAGAGAGAGAGAGATTCTAGAGAGAGATTCTAGAGAGAGAGAGATTCTAGAGAGAGAGAGATTCTAGAGAGAGAGAGATTCTAGAGAGAGAGATTCTAGAGAGAGAGATTCTAGAGAGAGAGATTCTAGAGAGAGAGAGAGATTCTAGAGAGAGAGAGATTCTAGAGAGAGAGAGATTCTAGAGAGAGAGAGATTCTAGAGAGAGAGAGATTCTAGAGAGAGAGAGAGATTCTAGAGAGAGAGAGAGAGAGAGATTCTAGAGAGAGAGAGAGAGATTCTAGAGAGAGAGAGAGAGAGATATAAGATCTATCTCTATTTACTCTATGTGGGGATTCCTTTCCCTTACAGAATTAAGTTCAAATCGGCTGTATGAGCACTCTGCTTAAGACCCACCTGACAAACTGAGGTGGTATAAATCTGGTGAGCATCCATTGAGAGGGGGTGAGGAAATTAATTGGAAGTGACACCTGGGGAGCACAAGACACGGGTGACGTGGAGGAGGTGGAATTTCATTTTGCATAAACTGAATAATATTACCCTATGTGGAGCTTGTTTCCATTACAGGTCTGGAGAGCGCAGCATTACTGTTGAATTAATATTTAACACTGCTTAAACCTTAGAGGATGCAATAATAATGGCGAGAATTGTACCCATCTCCCATTATGTGAATAGTAAGGCTGTATCTGAGCAGCCTGGTCTTTCATCCCCTGCAGCCTTCCATCACTTGTATTCCAATAGGAGGTGGGGGATTTGTGTCCCCTGTCTTCTACCAGCAAGCTCGGTGTGCTCTCTGAAAGTTGTGTGCAAAGCATACCTCTGGCTGGTTTAGAGAGTACTTGGACTTAAGGTAGCCATACACTGGT
This sequence comes from Hyperolius riggenbachi, assembly GCF_040937935.1. Classification (NCBI taxonomy): domain Eukaryota; kingdom Metazoa; phylum Chordata; class Amphibia; order Anura; family Hyperoliidae; genus Hyperolius; species Hyperolius riggenbachi. The sequence continues at coordinate 170,859,204 of NC_090648.1, forward strand.
CGATTTGCCATCAGATTCGACCAACAGATAGATCCATCTCTGATCGAATCTGATCAGAGAGGGATCGTATGGCTGCCTTTACTGCAAACATTGTGATTCGATTACAGCATGAAACTGATCACAATCTGTGAAGCTGCCGCTGCCCCCCCCGATACATTGCCGGCGCGAGTACCCCTCTGTCCCCGCGGCTTCTTCTCCGCGCTGTGTTCCGGAGTCCGGACCGGCTGCAGCTTCATTGAACTGCCTGTCTGGGGAAGCTTAAACAGTAGAGGGCGCTGTACTGTTTGACCTTCCTGCTGGGACAGGAAGTTCAATGAAGCTGCAGCTGCTCCGGATTCCGGAACCCAGTGCGGGGAAGAAGCCGTGGGGACAGAAGGGGACTCACGCTGGCAGAGCAGGTAATCTATTGCCGCTAGTGTCGGTCGTCGGGCATTCGAACGGCGCTATGGACGCACTCCCAACCCGCTGGCGATCGAGCAAAATCTTCTGCACGGACGGATCGACGGGAACGATTGTTTTCGGACGGAAATCGATCATTCAGTCAGCGTTCGCAACGATTTCACAGCAGATTCGATCAGTGATCGAATCTGCTGTATATCGGCGGGAAAATCGTTAGGTGTATGGGCCCTTTTAATGTATTTAAGTGCAACCATGAGGTTTTTAGAAGCTGATGAATCCTTACGTGTGTGTGTGTGTGTGTGTGTGTGTGTGTGTGTGTGTGTGTGTGTGTGTGTGTGTGTCTCTATCTCTCACCAAAAGTTTGGACACACCTTCTCATTCAAAGAGTTTTCTTTATTTTCATGACTATGAACATTGTAGATTCACACTGAAGGCATCCAAACTATGAATTAACACATGTGGAAGTATAGTACATAACCAAAAAGTGTGAAACAACTGAAAATGTCATATTTTAGTTTCTTCAAAGTGGCCACCTTTTTGCTTTGATTACTGCATTGCACACTTATAGCATTATCTTGATGAGCTTCAAGAGGTAGTCACCTGAAATGGTTTTCACTTCACAGGTGTGCCCTGTCAGGTTTAATAAGTGGGATTTCTTGCCTTATAAATGGGGTTGGGACCATCAGTTGTGTTGTGGAGAAGTCAGGTGGATACACAGCTGATAGTCCTACTGAATAGACTGTTAGAATTTGTATTATGGCAAGAAAAAAGCAGCTAAGTAAAGAAAAACGAGTGGCCATCATTACTTTAAGAAGGTCAGACAGTCCGAAAAATTGGGAAAACTTTGAAAGTGTCCCGAAGTGCACTCTCAAAAACAATCAAACGCTACAAAGAAACTGGCTCACATGCGGACCGCCCCACGAAAGGAAGACCAAGAGTCACCTCTGCTGCGGAGGATAAGTTCATCCAAATCACCAGCCTTAGAATTCGCAGGTTAACAGCAGCTCAGATTAGAGACCAGGTCAATGCCACAGAGAGTTCTAGCAGCAGAAACCTCTCTAGAATAACTGTTAAGAGGAGACTGTGTGAATCAGGGCTTCATGGTAGAATATCTGCTAGGAAACCACTGCTAAGGACAGGCAACATGCAGAAGAGACTTGTTTGGGCTAAAGAACACAAGGAATGGACATTAGACCAGTGGAAATCGGTGCTTTGGTCTAAGGAGTCCAAATTTTAGATTTTTGGTTCCAACCACCGTGTCTTTGTGTGACGCAGAAAAGGTGAACGGATGGTCTCTATATGCCTGGTTCCCACTGTGAAGCATGGAGGAGGTGTGATGGTGTGGGGGTGCTTTGCTGGTGACACTGTTGGGAATTTATTCAAAATTGAAGGCATACTGAACAAGCATGGCTACCACAGCATCTTGCAGCGGCATGCTATTCCATCCAGTTTGCGTTTAGTTGGACCATCATTTATTTTTCAACAGGACAATGACCCCAAACACACCTCCAGGCTTTGTAAGGGCTATTTGACCAGGAAGGAGAGTGATGGGGTGCTGCGCCAGATGACCTGGCCTCCACTGAACCCAATCGAGATGGTTTGGGGTGAGCTGGACCGCAGAGTGAAGGCAAAAGGGCCAACAAGTGCTAAGCATCTCTGGGAACTCCTTCAAGACTGTTGGAAGACCATTTCAGGTGACTACCTCTTGAAGCTCATCAAGAGAATGCCAAGAGTGTGCAAAGCAGTAATCAAAGCAAAAAGTGGCTACATCGAAGAACCTAAAATATGACATTTTCAGTTGTTTCACACTTTTTGGTTATGTACTATACTTCCACATGTGTTAATTCATAGTTTGGATGCCTTCAGTGTGAATCTACAATGTTCATAGTCATGAAAATAAAGAACTCTTTGAATGAGGGGTGTCCAAACTTTTGGTCTGTTCTGTATGTTCAGGGTTAGACCTGGAACCCACTAGCAGCACTTTTCTAAGTGCTTATGATTTAATGTAATGCTATGGGTGGTTTTTAGATCCCATCCCTCAGGTGAGAACCCACCCATAGCATTACATTAGCAAGAGCTTTTAAAATCACAAGCACTGCTGGTCGGTTCCTGGCCTTGCAAGGCATACTGTTGGTCGGTTCCTGGCCTTGCAAGGCATACTGTAGATATTTTTAACTATATTAGGTGGTCATTGGTGGGTATGTGCCAAATGGTACTCCATGGCTTTGTGCTCATCAGTACTTCAGCTCTTCCCTTCTGTGTGACATTTGGGTTTGATGCAAGGGGAAGTAGCCGTGGAGGAATGTTTAATTAGTTTTCCCCTAGGTTATGTGTGTCTAACCTATAAACATTCTGCTTGCCAACAAAGACAAATACAGAGGATGAGTAAAGATGGACTTGAACACATCAATTTTGTGGTGTAATTTATATGAAAATTGTGTTTTAATGATAAAATATCACCGTACCAACTTTGCAAATGAGGTAACTGCAAACATGAGTTTAATCCTTTCAGAACAATCTTGGTGTTTATAGTAACATTTCTGATTACAGCTGGAAGAAGAGCTAAGATTTCGAATTTCTGCATGGGAGGAAGAACAGCAGCAGGAGTTCCTTGTTAATGGCAAGCAGTTTATGCACTATGTTGCAGAGCAGTGGAATCAACTGCAACTGGAGAAGGAGAAGGAAAAGCAGGAGCGGGTGAGATTCCCTTGTCAAAATGTGATATTTTTCTCCTGCATTAATCCCCGCCCCACAATGTTGCCATTTGTCCAGTAAATGGGCCAGATATGTACAGTACATTTTAGAAAAATTGATTTTATTTTTTAGTGTTCGTGTAATAACATGTTAAAGTGGACATGAATTTCTCTCTGCTCTAAAAGAGGCACAACCGCATAATAACCTTTAAACAAAAAGCATGTATTTGTTACAGCTGATGCAAATCCTAAAATTTTTACAGGTTCTACTTCCTGATTCATGGAAGCAGACATATTGTTTACAGCCTGTGCTTTCAAGTGGGCTTGTCTGCCATAGGCAGTCATGTGACACGGGAATATTAGACACAAATGAGGGGGAATTAAACAGGCGAAACTCTCTAAATACATTCAGGGTGCATTTCTCAGTTTTCCTTCTGTCCTGTGCAAGAGATCAGGTCCACTTTAATATAGATTGATCTGTGTAAATAGGTGTTTGATTGTACTTGGGTAATGAATAACCCTACTTTTTTTGTTTCTTTTCTTTTATATGCCTCTTGATCCTTATAGTTAATAAAGAAGAATCGGCAGTTGGAGGAAGAAATGTTCTTTGGAACTGCTCCTAAAACACCTAATAAGCGAAGAGTGCTTGGGGCTACTACACCTAGCAAGATGCGTAAGGTGTGCCATGACTCTCAGTAGGATATCTTTAACATGTATTTTCAGTAAATTACAATAAAGCAAGCACAATGTTAGTTATATCAATGTCTTCTGTTTATGCTGCTGTGTATTATACGGTCAAGAAGAGTGGACAACATCCGATACCTCTACACAAGATATGGTGTGACCATCTTCAAGATCGCTTATCCTGCCAACTATGCTACAGGCACACATGCAGCTTAAAGCTGACCCAAACCAAACATTTTTTAATTCAAAATATTTAGTTGCACCACTCTGACACATACAAATATAAATAAACACTCCTTCAAGCCTATGAGCATTTCAGTGCATGCTTTTCACCCTCCTCTTTGCATAACTAGGGTTATACAGGAGGCAGCCATTAGCAAGTCCTCCTTTGCTGGACACCACCTACTCCACCAGTTTGCCGGATTATTTGCCGGCAATATAAAAGGAAGGGAGGGGTTTCTCCAATAAATGTAAAATATTTTATATTTGTCATCATGCAGCTGAAAAAAGGCTGCTATTTATTATTATTATTTAGAAAATAGATTTTATTTCTGAAATCTTGTATTTTTAGTTTGGGTCCACTTTAAGAGGGTGTCACAGGCAGAAACTACCTGCACCTGCTTAGCAGGAGGAAACCTAGTAACAACTAGTTATGCTTTCTTGAACTGCTGATTTTTCTCCCAGCCACGACTGGCAAGGAATCTCCAGACATGAGTTTATCACTAGTGTGGCTGAAATTGTCTGGAACTTGTGATGGAAACTTCAGGTGTGTAGGTACTGTGACTGGGCATGGAAGAGTTACTATGGGTATGTAATCTGTGTTAAATGGGCATGCTGATTGGTACCACCACAAGCAAAAAAAAGACCATGTGTGTAAAAAAAAAAAAAAAAAAAAATAAAATAAAAAAAATGATGATTTGGTACAGCGACACACCGTATTGTACTGTTCATTGTAAACTTTATAGTATATACTGCATTCTGCATGTTATGCTCTTTGCAACTGTAATTTTACTTTACTTACTATAGTAAGCAGGAAAACTCATCTGAGATAAGGCAGCATATCATGACAACTCTAGAGCCAGAACACTGGCTTTTTGTTTTCTATATTGTTTTAGTGAGACAGCGCTCCTCTTCTTTCACCAATCCACCTATAAAATTAAACAAAACTGCACATAGTGTATTACTGCTATGATGACAAAGTACTATAGAACACCCAAAGTGTCAAAGTGCTTCACTCGTGCTCCACTGCCAGTGCCAAATTCCACGTAATCCCCTTAAAAATTGCACACTCACCAGATTTACACCACCTCAAATCCAGGTGGGTCTTAAGCATAGGCGTAGCAGCCAACGACTCAGCAGTAGTAGAATTCCACAAATTTTTAATCCAGTACCTCATAAAATACAATAAAAATTGGACATAGCATAAAATCTTTAGCACATTAAGTAATGCACTGCGCTGAGTGCGCAATCACGTCATCCAGGTAAATTGTGCGCATATCGGGCTCAATAGCCCAGCGGTGTTGACTCTGCTGCAGTGGCGGCGTCCTGTTCCCGCTTCGGCTTCCCCGCGCTTGCTTCAAACTTTTCCCTTCCGAGCGATGATCCACCTCGCTCCCTGTGACGTCAGACACTCCTGGCTCCGCCTTACGCGTTTCGTCCCTGCGGACTCATCAGGGGCTGGTTTGCTACTCTGCTTTGTTCTGCAGTCACCAATAATTGTACACTTGCAAATTGTCGACCGCATTTTCAAATGTGGGTTTGAAAGCATTTTAATGGCTGGAGGGAAATATAGCATTGCTTGGAACTACACTGATTAGTCACGGTACTAAAACCACTGACAGATGAAGTGGATAACATTATCTTGTTAAATGCTCATCTGACAAGTGGTGGGAAATATTGGCCAGTCATTTTGGGCAAATGTAACCATCTTCTGGTTAAGGGACAAATTATGATGGCTAGGTGACTGGGCCAGTGCATCTAAAAAAAAACCTGCATATCTTGTGGGCTGTTCCTGGTATTGCAGATACTGAAAATGTTCCTAGAAAGGACAGCTTGTGGAAGAATCATGGGCAACCAAAGCTCATTGGGCTCTATTCACAAAACTTCTCATAAATGACTTATCACCCAATTGATAAAAATAACCTTTCAGCACATTTACAAGCAAAATAATCACTCAAAGTAAGTTGTTCCTGATTAACTTAATTTCAATATTAGTATTCTGTTTTTGCTCTTTGGAAGCTTAAAATGTAACATGGATAAAGTGAAAACAGGTGAAAAAGCTTTGTGACTCATGCCCATTGTCTGGTATGGGAAGTGAAGGCTAGCCCATCTCCTCTGGTCCCAATGAACAGGTGCTTCAGCATATATATGTGAAATATGTCGGAACACAAAGCATTGCAGCTTCCTATGTATGAGGCTGCATAGATGTAGGCCTGTTAATGACCATACTAACTTTGCCCATCACTGACCGCACCAAGAGTGGTATGTGTCACACCTGGAAGAAGGTAAATCGCGTTCCACTTGTTAAATTTTGTTGATGATTGACACATGCCACCACCTACCTAGAGATTGTTGCAGGACACAAATGCCCTTTCAAAGTCAACATAATTTCTTGATGGCGGAGATATTCAAGGATCTGGTGTTATTTTGTTGGTGCCAGATACCACATAACACTAAGAGGTCTTGAGGAATCCATGCTTTGGTGTGCCAGAGTGGTTTTGGTGGCACCTATTGAATATTTGAATGTTTCAATTGATCAGTGTAGGCTTTGTCTTCTGTCATTGGAAATACACACGTCCACTATGCGAAAACTAATTTGAGTATGTGAGTGCATGCCAAATGCTGCCAGATACATTCATTACAGCATTGCTTAACTGTGTAGGTACAATGAATGAGATCTCTGGAAACATTGGTGAGCAGTTTGCTTCTGGAGGTGAATAGTGAATTTTTATGACCACCGTGAACATGTAATGCTGCAGAGGATGACAACCTTCCCAGGTCCTCCTCCACCTGCTTGAAGAAATCGCTGTAAAATGTTTTTGTTTTTCCTGGGCTCACTAGCCAATGTTAGATCTGTTCATGTTCTTACTACCCTTATTTAACGCCATGTTACTACATGCCAGATCAGTTTTAGCCTGTGGCAACACTTTAGGTTGTAATGCTTTGCTAGATATTGTACTCTGCAATACATCTAGATATTTGCAAAGTTATACACCTACTTTACCATATTGTGCTGATATTTCCCACTATAATTGGCCAATACTGCATTGTGCTTGATATACTAACTCTGTGCATGCGTTTATAATAATGCTGCTATGCTAAAGCATGAGGATGAGCGAGCACCGTTAGCAAAAAGCAAAACTGTACCCGCCTGTATGCAAGCAGGGTGTGGGGCAGAGATGGCTTACCTGTCTTTCCACTTCTAGCCACTGCACTTCACTCTGCTCTCCATCTGCCTGACACATGGAACCAAAGTACCGGCTGTAAAGTGGGGGAACAACTGCTAGAGGCGGCGAAACAAGTAAGTTAATTCTCCTCCACCCCCTGCTTGCACACAAGCAAGTACAGTTTTGCTTTTTGCAGAACTGCGCCCTCATCCTTGCTATATGGTTTGTTCAAAATTATGGTATTTTTTTTCTGTGGAATGTGCCATTTCTTTACACCATCTATTTGTAGCTCGTAATACATTCTGGCAGGATGTTCTCTAAATACCTGTCACTCATCACTAGCACTAAAGTATATGGCAATGCATGTGTTGGATCTCGCTTCTTGTTCTTGTACTAACTATGTCCTTGCTTTTCCCCTCAGCTTAATGGCACATGCGTTTCCAGCTCCACCAATAGCACCATGCGCTCTGCTTTCAGTGGGACATTATGCCACTCTCCTGCATCACGTCCACCCCTTAGTGCTAGCAAGGTCAGTTAAAGACAATGTTGTAACTCCTTGTGTGTTTACCACTTTGTGGGGTGTCCATTTTCACTTCCAGACAGGTACAGAGAGATGTAGTTGTGTACCTTAATGTCTGCTACAACTTGGCAGTGTGAAAGTATATCATTTTCTCTATTTGTTTGGAACTGCTTTTAAATAAAGTAGAACACAATGTAGAAAACACGATTCACAAAACTTCTCAAAACATGACTTATCACCTAATGAATAAATATAACCTTTCAGCACATTTACAAGCAAAATAATCCCTCAAAGTAAGTTGTTCCTGATTAACTTCATTTCAAATTTACTTTTCTTACCTTTAATTATATTTTTGCTCTTTGGGGGCTTAAAAATGTAACATAGATAAGGTGAAAACAGAGGGAAATTGGTGAAAAAGCTTTGAATCAAGCCCAATATTTATTTTGTTCACTTACAGTTGGTATAATAACCTGACACATGAAACTCTTGCTGACAGGTTTTGGACTACTCCCTTTTTTCATGGGGTACTCTAAAAGTCTCTCTTAATTGATTTAATGGTTGATGCACACAATGCAATTTTCCTGTCAGAATGATGGGTCGATCGATAATTTCCAGTTTGCTCCCAATCATGTGAAATCGATTTTGTTCAGGTCTTGGGTCCCCACCCTAACCCATCTGGAGAGTTACCCCATATGTTGACTAAGTTACAGCAACTTTACATGAAATGCAATGAAGAGAAAGATGATCGGCACTAGATGCTGGGATGGCAGTCTCTTGTGGGGAAAGGGGGATAACTTACTGTGCCTCCAAGCTTAAGAATCAACTGTATGCACATGAAGAGAAAGATCTGGGCACCACATTAGTTGCAACAATTCCGTTTATTTCATCCCCACCATAGACCGATACACACACCAAGGCAAAGGCCTGACAGTTATTTTGCAAGCACCAACGCTTGCTTCCTCAGAGTCTCACCAAGGAAAGGGCCTGACAGCTATTTTACAAGCACAAACGCTTGCTTTGTCAGAGTCTCTGAGAAAGCAAGCATTTGTGCTTGCGAAACAGCTGTCAGGCCTTTGCCTTGGTGTGTGTATTTGTCTATGGTGGGGATAAAATAAATGGTGGAATTGTTGCAACTCATCTGTTGCCTGGATCTTTCTCCTTATGTGCATACAGTTGATTCTTAAGCCCGGAGGCACAGTAAGTTATCTCCCTTGCCCCCAAGAAACTTAACATTAGTTGGAACAGATTTTTGTGGTAGAACTGGATAAGCCAATGATTCTATAACGCTAGATATCCATTATGATAGTGTGTACACTCACTATATTCGATCCAAGTGTATGGAGCAGATATACCAGGGTTGCCCAGTCTGAGCTGTCATGGCCTTGCTGAGGCTGAAGTGTGCTCCATCCTGAGATTAAAGGGACTCCGAGGAGTAATTCAAAAGCAAAATCTGAAGTTACCTGGGGCTTTCTCCAGCCCACCATAGTTCGGGAGGTCCCCCAGCGTCCTCCTGGCTCCTCCCCTGGTCCCTCCACAGAAATTAAGACTGGCGACAACGGGGATGAGTGTCGGGCTGACACTTCCTGAACTATGACGCTCGTCGTCTTCACGCCGGCGGCTATGCGTCATCACGGCGGCCGGCGTGACAGTACTGAGCATGCGCGGTTTACAGTTAGAAAACCGCACATGCGCAGTACTGTCACGCTGGCTGCCGTGATGACTCATAGCGGGCGGTGTAATGACAACGAGCGTCATCGTTCAGGAAGTGTCAGCCCGAGACTCGGCTTCGGTGTCGCTGGTCGTGATTTCTGCGGAGGGACTGGTAGAGGACGCCCGGGGGACCTCCCGACCTACGCCCCAGGTAAGTTCTGATTTTTTTTTTTTTTGATTTTTTTTTTTTTAAATTTACTCCTTAGAGCTCCTTTAACCACTTCCCAACTGAGGGGTTTTACCCCTTCAGCATCCGAGCAATTTTCTCCTTTCAGCGCTCCTTACATTCATTCGCCTATAACTTTATCATTACTTATCGCAATTAAATGAACTATATCTTGTTTTTTTCGCCACCAATTAGGCTTTCTTTAGGTGGGACATTATGCCAAGAATAATTTTTATTCTAAATGTGTTTTAATGGGAAAATAGGAAAACATATGGGAAAAAAAACATTTTTCAGTTTTCGGCGATTATAGTTTTTAAATAATGCATGCTACTGTAATTAAAACCCATGAAATGTATTTGCCATTTTGTCCCGGTTATAAAACCATTTAAATTATGTCCCTATCACAATGTTTGGCGCCAATATTTTATTTGGAAATAAAGGTGCATTTTTTTCAGTTTTGCGTCCATCCCTAATTACAAGCCCATAGTTTATAAAGTAACAGTGTTGTACCCTCCTGATATAAATATTTAAAAAGTTCAGTCCCTAAGGTAACTATTTATGTATTTTTTTTAATTGTAAATTTTTTATTTATTTTTTAATTACAAAAAAAAATAAAATGGGGAGTGTGGGAGGTAATGAGTTAATTTTTTGTGTATAAGTAATGTGTGTGTGTGAAAAATAGTTTAGGGTGTAGTTTACTATTTGGCCACAAGATGGCAACAGTTTAATGCGACCTCCAAGCGTCCTTCCGGAAGCTTGGAGGAAGTACAAAGAGGCTGGGATTTTTTTTTCTTTTTCACAGTGATCGCGCTGCTTAGCGAAAGCAGCAGATCATTGCGGGGGCAGAGATCAACGAACGGGAATGTATTTTCCCGTTCATTGATCTCCGGGCGAGCAGGCAGCGGCGTGCACGATCGCGGGAGTGCGAGCGGGAGAGCGGACAGCGGCGGGGGTACATATATCTACGCTCCGGGCGGGGAAGTGAAGTCCAAAGGAGCGTAGATATACTGTACGCGGGCGGGGAACTAGTTAAAGTGTACCCGAGCCAAATCTCTGGTCAAAAACCATATACTTCCCTAAGAAGAGGGAAGCCTCTCCATTGGCGTTTGCGGATCCCCCATAGATTACAGACAAGGGCTTGTCGTAATCTCATTGGGGCTGTGCTCCTCTTCAAGCACGAGTGCAATCGTATGGCGTCTGCGCGGTAAGCCAGAGCCGCTTGTGCACAAGCGGCTCCATGCTACTGTGCAGGTGCGCCCATCGTTGTGTGGCTGCAACACTGCCATGCTTATGGAAGAGAAGAGCAGCTGCAGGCTCCTGGGCAGTGATTTCCCCCCACCCAAACTTTACCTCAGGTTTATGTTAAACTCAGTCTCCAACTCTTGAGATAAAGCATATAACAGCAAGGATCGATGGGCACTCTGGGTAGAGGAGCTCCGTCCTGAAAGTGTCCACTAATACGTTCTTGTCTATCTAGATCTGAGTTCTTACTTTTCTATAACTGATTAAGAAATAACAGAATATTTGTTTTTTCATTACTTCTTAGCCTGGACTTCCTATCCGAACTCCAACCAGGGTGTTCAAAACTCCACAAATGAGGCTGATGGAGAAGAACAAGGAAAACGTGTCCACATTAAATGGAACCGCTATCAGCGGTGGGTGCCAACTCACATTACCTGCCCAGCGTAACCACAGCATTAACTCTGTTGCCAGCACCTATTCTGAGTTTGCGGTAATTCACATTTTCTTAGACAAACACCAACCTCAACAGCACACAGTCAGTGATATAGGAAAGCCTCCAACAGCTTGGGTGTACCACAGTCACATTTTAAGATTCTACAATTACAAATCAACACACAATAAACCATCAGTAGACAATAAACCATCAGTAGACTAGTCTAAACTGCTTAGTGAATTGAGGCTATTGAAGTGTATTCAATTTGACTTGATGAAATGACTGGTGTTGCTAGCAATTGAGGCATTTGTTACTCTGATGCTAGCAACTGTAATAGGCTGATGGCAGGTCCTTGTGGTGGGAACATGTTAACCTACATCACACTTCTGTTTACTGTGACAGCTCGGGGTAGAGAGTCTTGTAGCAGCTTGAGTCCCAAAATAGCCAATTAGTGAAGTCTGAATGTAGCTGACTGGCTGCCATAGTCACGTGACCAGCATTGCAGCTGGTTCAGTGGAAACTCTAAATTTAGTGAATTTTAAATAGAATGTATATAAAATTTCCACTAGTGGAATACGGTGGTCTCTAGAAGTCAGATTTCAGCATTCTGCTTTGAAAGCTGCTGTTTCCACTGTAGTAGTCACTATAACCAATGACAAGAAATTGGTGCATGGGCATGCCTTAATAAAACCCCAAATTAATTTCAGTGTATTACCTTAATTCATGTAATGATCATTCATTTCAGACTTCAACTGTACATAGAGAGCAGTGTACTTTGTTACTGACAACGCCACAGCATATCCAGACAATTGTAGCTGTATTTTAGGAAGTAAATGTAGCTAGTCTTTATATTTCAGCTGAAGCCGAGTTGTGTTTTCCAAACCTGTCCCTACAGCCCACCAGCATTGCATGTTTTGTGGTAATCCAAACTGGTAGTAAATCCACATACTAACATTCTAATTGCTCTACCCATGTATTGAGAGGTTAATGCACAACATGCACTGTTAGTGGACCTTGAGGACCAATTTGGGAAACACTGGTGTAGCTGATGGAATGAATATGTGTAGAGAAGGGAAACCTGTATTGCTGCCCTGCAATTCAATCTGGTTAGTGTTGCTCTGCTACTAATACTGTATGCTTTTCAAACGTATCCAGTCTGGAAAGACCCTACAGAGTACTGGAGTAAACATTTAAGCAACAAGTCTCATTGTCCCATGAGCTAAAGATTCCGCCACTAGCATGCATAAGAGCTCAGTGTTGGGATGGCACCAAACAGAAATGGGTAAATGTGGATGCCCCAAGCACATAACCCGGATTATAACCGTACATCTACCTGGCAATTGCTGTCACCTTTGTTGTAGGGTCAAGATTCAGGTTCAGCAAGAAATAAGCGTTTAAAGTAAACATAGGATGAGGGAACAAGATACTTTAAAATGGCACATAACATGGTTGGTATGTTGCCAATCTTTAGTTGAGTGTCACTGACATGAAAGCCAAGGATAGTATTTAGAAGCCATACTTGTTCTAAACATAGAATACACACCTTGTGTTTACTCACCATTCATACTGGTTAATTTCATCTATGTTTGTAGAGGGATGCCACACACATTGACTCCACAACCATATACTCCAGGTCTGTATCCACGAAACAGCAAACTTGGTGCATGCATCTGGGATTCACCTTAGGTTTTCTGTTTGTTTTTTGTTTTTTTTTCGGGTTACAGTAACTTTTCCATTAATGTGGGCAGCAGAGGCTTTACATTTTGTCTCCTTAACCAGAAATGATTTAACACCATTTAAAATGTCATACATTAAGATACTAAATGTTTGTCCCAGGAAGGCATGCATCACGGGAACACCAGAATCCACGCACCTTCCATGCTGCAATATCCACTCTAATAGGCAGAGGCAAATGCATATAAGATACTGAAACCTGACTGTGTTGCTGCTAACAACCTGCTTTTGCGTACTGATCATTTGCTGATGTTTGTATAACCGAGTGAATTTTACTAACCACATTTTGATTTTGGGCAAAGGATAAATCTGATCTCCAAGCACAGTAATGCATAGTCCCTTCCCACTGCTGAGCAGTAATTCATGATTGATACATATACAGTAAAATACATTTGGGGCTATTATACTGCAATACAAAGCAGTAGTGTTAGCGGTGTATACAGACCTCTTGTGTCTGTTCAGCATTTATCTTTTGTCCTGTTGAGGCTCATTGGTTACTGACATTTGTATGTGGCTTTGGAACTAACCTCTTCTTGCTTTAACTTTATGCTGGGTTTGTTGTATTTAAGGTTAAGAGTTCACGGTATCCTATAAAATGCCCTTCAAGAGTATGAGAGGTTTTAAAAAGAAAGGAATGATGGATTAGGTGGCTTTGTCTAAATTGTCAGGCTGCCAAATGTAACTAAAAAAACAAAAACCTATGGAGCGGGAAGGTTTTAGGTCCTATAGAGCCTTTCCCGCTTCTCTCCTTGTCCCCTCCGCCAGCGCCTTCACAACCGTCCAAATCACCCGCCGCAGAAGGCTTCAGGAGCCCGAGTGCTCTGTACTGCGCATGTGCAAGAGAGTGTGCTCCTGCAGGTGCAGTACAGTGCTGCCTGTCTATAGGAGCACTTAGGCTACTGAAGACTTTAGAAGCCTCCCGTGGCGGAACAGAGCAGTTTTCCACCCATCGTTCAAGCACTGCTAACGTAAATGATGGCACTGTAATGGGGACCAGGAGAGGAATGGGAAGGCTCTATAGGACCCAGAGCCTCCCATCTCCATAGGTATGTATCGGTTTTAGTTTTTTCATTTAAATTTGGCTTCAGGTTTGCTTCAATGCTGGGAACACACAATACAATTTCCCATCCAATCGACAGGTGATTGGACGGAAAGTTGTACCGTGTTTACATGTCCAAACTGCTCCACAACGATAAAGGGATCGATTTTCCGATAACCTTGCAAAATCGATTCCTTTCTCGATCGAAAACAGATTGGACATGTCGAAACAAATAGCCCAATTCCCAAGGATCGGACAGGAAGTTGCATTGTGTATTCCCAGCATAAGTGTCCCTGCAGTCTTTAGGGAGTAGCTGGGCGGTTTACAAACAGCTGACAGATTAGTAGCTCTCAATCAGGCCTCCTCCTTATTAGACTTTTCCCTAATCCGTAAATCTGTTTTAGCTGAAGTGAATTCTAGGGACCATGTCCATTGAGTTTAAAGTGTGCCTAAAATGGGAGAAAAAAAAAGACAAAAACGTGTCACCATCCTCCTCGTTTGTCCGCAACTGGCCCCAGAAAATTCTCCAGCAGGCGCAGTCCAGCCGCACATGCTCCTGGTGCCGGGAGCGCCCTGTGTGAGTGCAGAACGCTCCAGGCTACAGAGGTGCGTGGCCCGCATGCGCAGTTTGCCCCAGACCGGAGGACTTTCGGGAGCCAATTGCAGAAGAACAAGGACGGCGAGGGAGGGAAAAGCCTGGAGGAAGCCCCGGTATGTATAATTTTTTTTTCTTTTAATTCCCATCTCAGGTTCACTTTAATATACTGTCACATGTAGCAATGTTTACTCTTTACAGCTGGAAAATTACAGCTGGAGTCTGGTTACTGAAGGCAAAAAGTCATTCCCTTTAGCACACTGGATCATATGGTCTTCTATGTTTCCTGTACAAAGTATCTACTGTTGTGTTGCTGCAACCTAATCTCTTTCAGCACACGGACAAGCTTCATGAAAATTTTTTTTTTCTAAAGTAGGTAGTGTGGTAACGTCTGTTAGAATTCTCATAATGAGAAATAAACTGGCATTCAGGTTGTTTGGCACTTACCTATAGTACAAGCAATCACCTACTTACAAACAGGTTATGTTCTGGGAGTTTGTACACTGAATTTGTAAGTTGAATCCTGGATTAAAAATGGTGAAACATGGTCAAAAGCTTTACTTTCAGGCAACTCTGTTTAAAGCGGAATGTAACCCTGCATTTCAACTTTGCTCTAAAACATTATTTACAGCATATTATATGCAACCAGCATATTTTTTTTTACTAGACCAGCATTGGAAGGGTTAAACACAGAGGTTTAAAGTTCCGTGGAGAGATATGCAGAAGTTCAGATTGTTACATTCTATTTAGTTAAATGTATCTATTGAGAAATGTTGCACACTCTTTGGCTGTCCTCCAGCTCCTTCTCAGTCAGAGAGTGACACTTAGATACATTTATGTAAACAAAATGTATCTATGTCAGCTTCGGATGCGTCTGCAGAAATCTCCAGGAACTTTAAAGCACTGTGTAACCCTTCCAATGCTGGTCTAGTAAAAAAAAAAAATGCTGGTTGCATATAATATACTGTAAATAATGTTTTAGAGCAAAGTTGAAATGCAGGGTTATATTCCGCTTTAAACATACTGTATAGCATAAACAATATGTGGGTTGTTTTCAATGTGCATTTATTTTGTTTTAAACTACCTACAACAGTTTAAACAATACTGTAACATATGACAAAAATGCCATCATAACCATATTGTATATTTTGTACATGGAGCCAACTTTGTATAAGAAAAATTGTAACTGGAGTCATTTGTAAGTAGGGGACTATCTTATGTTTCAGAGATGTTTATCTGCATGTTTTGTCTTATTGCTTCTTTTACCTGTGTTTTTTTTTTATTTTTAGCTAATGAATCATTTTCCTTTTACAGCGAGAACTTTCAAAAGCTACAAGAGCTAACACCAACCCCAGAGCCCTGAACTCTACAATAACTCACATGTAGTTTCTGGTCCAGAAACGGAGACTGAAATGGCCGTGGATTCAGATGTACATATGCTGTGGCTGCGGTGTATATATTCTGGGATTCTTCAGATGAAGGTGGCATTCCCGGGACTCTTTAAGTAGAGGGGAACCTGCTCCAAAGTCCATGCTAATTTTGCACTGTAATCTCATCTCTTTGGTAGTACTGATAGACATTTGCTTCAAGATAAACCTTTTTATTTACCATCTCTGAAGGTGACTCTTCACAACTTGCATTTATTCAAGCTGTACTGTATAATATGAGCTTCATAACCCCTCCATATGGACTGTTTGGCTTCAGTTCTCACAAAGGTTTAATGTTTTATTTCTGTATATACGGTTTTAGTTCTAAAATAATCATGACCACATTTTGCACATTTAAATGTCACTACAGCTATTTCCACTTACTGATTTTATTTTATATGATGCCTGCAAAGTTATTTGCTATTGTTTTGTAGGAGTGTTCAGCACTTCTCGTAAGCACTAACTTCCTTTCAATGTTAACTTTTATTTTGTTTAACCTTTTAGTTTGGGTTTGTGGATAAAGGTACTTACAGACCTCAAACCTTTGATGGATAAAATGGTCTTGTCCGTACAGGCCTGCTTGTCTTCTACATCCATCAACGCCTGGGCAAAAAGCAACTGGCCGCACAGTGTTTTTCCCCAGTATTGCTGTGTCTGAGAGCTACGGGGAGTCTCCCTCTTCCACAAGTGTTCTACAGCTTGGCCAAGCCCAGCACACTTACTATGACTGGGTGTCAGCAGAAATGATTAGGAATGGTTATTTTTAGCTGGCAAAAGCCTAGTATCCAAATGGGGCATTGCTGACGTTACCCACTGTGTTTTAGTATAAGTCGGTAGGTGTTCCTGATATTTGCTAAGAACATGATAGCACTAGAAAATATTTTCATTCTTGCACCATACAGGTACAGGTCATCCCCTCTTAAAGGGAACCTAAACTGAGAGGGATATGGATGTTTCCTTTTAACCACTTGCCGACCGCACACTCATACCGTGCGGCGGCAAAGTGGTAGCTGGAGGACCAGCGCCGCAGATATGCGTCGCCAGGTGCCTCCCTAGTTAATCAGGAAAGGCCCCTCGCGCGAGCGGCTGTTTCCTGTTACATCACGGAGCGGGTCAACGTGAATAGCCTGCGAGCCACTGATCGCGGCTCGCAGACTAAATGTAAACGCAGGAGATATTTGTCTCCTTTGTTTACATTGAACGGCGCTGCTACGCAGCAGCGCCGTAAGGCAGATTGGCGATCCCCGGCCAATCATCCTGTCACAGGCTGCACAGGACGGATAGCATCCTGTGCAGCCCCGATCACCAGGGGGGGA
The DNA here is from genome assembly GCF_040937935.1 of Hyperolius riggenbachi. Taxonomy (NCBI): domain Eukaryota; kingdom Metazoa; phylum Chordata; class Amphibia; order Anura; family Hyperoliidae; genus Hyperolius; species Hyperolius riggenbachi. Next base: position 170,876,548 of record NC_090648.1, read on the forward strand.
ATTTCGCTGCGGAGGGGGGCTTTAAAGTGTCCCCCCCTCCCCCCGCAAACCTCAGGCAGGCAGGAGCGATCAGACCCCTCCTGCACATCATCCCCATAGGGGGGGAAAAGGGGGGCGATCTGATCGCTCTGCATACACCCTGATCTGTGCTGGGGGCTGCAGAGCCCACCCAGCACAGATCACAAAAAACAGCGCTGGTCCTTAAGGGGGGGGTAAAGGCTGGGTCATCAAGTGGTTAAACAATACCAGTTGCCTGGCAGTCCTGCTGATCTCTTTGTTTGCAATGGTGGCTGAATCACAACCTGAAACAAGCATACAGCTAATCCAGTCTGATTTCAGTCAGAGCACCTGATTTGCATGCTTGTTGAGGGGCTGTGGCTTAAAGTGTTAGAGACACAGGATCAGCAGAAGAGTCAGGCAACTGGTATTATTTCAAAAGGAAAAACCCATATCCTTCTCAGTTTAGGTTCCCTTTAAAGGGGAATTCTACAGAGTTTTATTGTATTGGATGTTAAATCAGAATAACATGTAATTTAAAAAAATGTTGCTTATCCATAATATTACCAGCTGTAATACTTATTGAATATTCTTCTGACTCTGTATTCATTCTTTCTAATGCCTGCAAATTAGATGGATGAATAGCTTGAGTAATGCTGGGAATACACAGCTCGATTTTGAGCCATTAAGATGGCTCGATAATTTCCGACATTTCCGATCTCCCGCCCAATCGTTTCGCCGCTCGATTCCGGATTGAAGTGAATGGAAAAAGATAAGAAAAACGAGCGGAAGATAAAATAATTGACTGCGGCATCGAGCAGCGACATGGTCGAGCGGCAAAATCGAGCCGTGTATGCCCAGCATAAGGCACCGTCATCTTGAGAAACGATGTGTATCTACCTTGGGGAACTAGTACAGCAGGAACGTTTACATTAAATTCTTGTAAACCATCTAGGCCATAAAGCCTGGTACACACCATGCAATTTCCCGTCAGATGGGTCCAATAGATAATTTCCTACAGGTCCAATCTGATTTCCGATCGATTTTCTGATCAATTTGAATAGAAGTGTTCAGAAAAAACAATCGGAAATCCAATCGAATCTGTCAGAAATTAACTATCGAGCTATCTATCTGATGGGAAATTGCATGGTGTGTACCAGGCATAAATTTGAGGCATAGGTATGTTCATGCTGGATCCACATACTTTGTGCATTGTCCGTTCTGCTCTTTTCCCCCAGTCCTTGTAATCACTCCTCGGATAATTTGACTTTTGACTAAAGTCTGATTTTTCAGACTGAAAGAGGCATGACTGGAAGAGGATGCTGCATGAACATACCTCTGGCTCACCTTTGGTAGCCTTGCTTAGGTTAGGTCTCCTTTTAAAGGGGAGGGGAGGGGGGGGGGGAGCAGTTATTAATGATCTTTCAAGCAAACTTCTAAACAAAAGAATGTCGGTGCAAAAACTAATTTAACTTTGGGAATGCTATTTCTTTAATGCCTAATTGAATTCTTTAAAGTGAACCATAGACAGTTCACTTTAAAGCCCAATTCAAGGGGTAAAACCCTGAGGCCTAGGACCCACTAGGAGCGCTTTTCTAAGCGCTAGGGATTTGAAAAGGTATTGCTAATGTAAGACTACAGGGTATTTTTTTTATTTTTTTTTAATCAAATCCCTGAAGTGGGATCACACCCATAGCATTACATTAGCAAGAGCGTTTCAAATCACAAGCGCTTACAAAAGGCTTAGAAAAGTGCTGCCAGTGGGTTCCAGGCCTTAGTTCTGAATAGGATCTAAAGGGGTTACAACATGTTTTGGGTGTTTACGGTTGTCTTTGTCCTGATGAACAGTGTATCACACTTGTCAGGTTAGCAGAGCACGCTCCAGGCTAAGGAAGGATAGAGCACGCTCCAGGCTAAGGAAGGATAGAGCACACTCCAGGCTAAGGAAGGGGATTCTACAGTTGCCTTTTCTGACTTCTTCTGTAAATGCCACAGGCTATAGCGACAGTGTGGTCTGTAATGGTGTTAAGCACACACTACATTGATGGGAGCTCTAAAAAGGCAGGCAACTACAAATCTTCCACATCTGAGATGTTGATTCTTGTTTTTAGCAGTAAGCAATGTTTGTAAATATACCTATAAGGGTAATTAACTATACCTATAAGGGTAATTTTTGATGGTGACAATACCTAAGAAAGTATGGCATAAATATGGCTAAGGTATTATTGCTCCAAATATTAGAGCTTCTACAACAACACTTTATACACTCTACCACTATGGGTTACCTAAAACCCAATTAATTTGATGAGGCCTTTTTTATAATGTACAGAAATGTCTGTAGCGCTAGATTTGTGCAAAAAGAGGATCGGGCTTGCGGCATCATATGTAAAAATAGAACCGCTTTGTGGAAATACATTTGATGTATTGCTTTCAATATTTTGTACAGTTATTGTATAGTAAATTAAAATTCTATACTCCAATTTTTAGCTGATGTTTTTATTTTTATACAATGAAAGTGATTCTAGAGTTCATTGAGTTAATATATGCCAGGAAATCCCACTGAAGATACATTAAAGACACCTTAAAGGGAACATAAACTGAGAAGGATATGTATTTTTCCTTTTAAAACAATACCAGTTGCCTGCTGATCCTGTGTCTCTCTATATTGCTTTCAGCCACAGCTCCTGAACAAGCATGCAGATCTGGTGCTCTGACTGAAGTCAGACTGGATTAGCTCCATGCTTGTTTCAGGTGTGTGATTCAGCCACTACTGCAGCCAAAGAGATCAGCAGGACTGACAAGCAACCAGGAAATATCCATATCCCTCTGTTAAGGTTCCCTTTAAAGGAAATCTGTAATGGCTTTAAGGGCCCTTTTCCACTAGCAATCGCTAGCGTTCACGCTGAACGCTAGGGATTGCTGAATCGCAAAAGGTAAATTCCCGGTGATTTTCCGACGTTTGCGATCGCGATTTTGCTATGCTATGCAATGCATAGCAAAATCGCGGCAATCGCTCCGCCGTGCGATCGCGATCAGGTAAAAAAATGAATCTCGGCAGTGGAAATGACCTACCGCGATTCCTATGTTAAAAGCAAACTGTAGCGATCTGAAAAATCACTAGCGGTTTTGCGATTCAGGCATCGCAAACGCCGTAGTGGAAAAGGGCCCTAAGGGCCCATTCACACTAGAGCTTTTGAAAGCGCTAGTGTAATAAAACCCTATGGGCCGTTCTTACGTGGGCGATTTGCGCTAATCACCACAAATTGCCTAATCGTGAAACGCAAACGAGTAGCCTGCACCATTTTCAGGCGATTTCGCATCTCGGTGCTATAGAAGCGCTAAACGCGATCTGTCCAGTGATTATTCTGTGTGAAATCGCGGAAAAATCACTCCCGCAAAAAACGTCGGCGTTTTGTGCTTCTAAGTGTGAATGGGCCCTGAAAAAAAGTTTCACTTTGGGTTTCTGCCAGTCCCCTACAGCCTCCCTGTTTTTGGTGTTCCATCCTTCCTAATTTTCAGGTAACAAATGCCACTGCTAAAACAACTAGTAATATATTCCTTGGCTATTCTTGGTTAAGACACCACATATGTCTTAATTCATTACAAGGTGGCATGTAGTGGTCCATAATCCTCATGTCTGTAGCAATCATCTGATAACTAGGATGACAGTTTGGGGGTGCTCTTGCCCCATCACTACAGGTGGCAGTCAGAGGTACACATCTTAAAGGATACATGAGGAAACTAAAAGAAAATCAGATTTACTTACCTGATTACCTTAGGCCAAAGCTCCGCTCTCAGCCAGGTCCCATGGCTGCTATGGGTGCACACTTGCACAGAAGCTACAGACCTTCCCGAGTTGGCAGCTGCTTTGGTGGGGACCCGAGGACAATGGCTGAAAGCAGAACTGCGGCGAGGGACACATAGGCTTCTAGGGGCTGGAGTAAGCTCCAGGTAAGTAAATCTGATTTTGTTTTAGCTGCCTCATGTATCTTATAAGGCCAAGTACAGGTGACCCAATGTATTTTTACACTTACACCATTTTTTTATTTTTTTTAACCTTTTTTAAAAACAAAAAAACTTAATGAATAATTGCTGTTTGCAACAGCAGCAATCATTCACTTATTAATTTAATTGGGTTTACACCCGTGCAAGCGCTATATGGATGGGTAGCGCACAGTGGTGGCTGTTAATGCAGGGTGTGAGTTTCAATTCTTGGAATCTGCAGCAGGGATTTTTAGCACGTGAAACTCATGTCCTCAAATCTTGAAAAGAGCAAGAACAGTTGGCAGTAGTTTACTTCTATGCTGTATTTCTGTTATAATTATCTGATATCTGTGCCTGATGGTGCCCATACATGGTACAATTTTTTAATTTCTTCTTTTTTTTTTTTTTGTCAGAGAAATTTGATTAATCCATTTGGTCGAATAGTTTTTTAAATTCTTTTCGAGGTACCATACAAAAACATTCGATTTTTCAAAAAATCACAGAAAAATTATCAGACATATTGATGAATAAACAAAGAAAAAGTTGGTTTGATCTTATAGTATTTTTCTTATTCAACCTACCAAACGGTATAAAATTTCACAAACTATCACCCAGATTTTTCCAACATATCCGATCAGGTTTTTAATGAAAAAAAAGATTAAAAAAGTATTGATTTTTAATCTATTCGATTGTTTTGGTCGAATAAACAGAAAAATCTAACATTTTATTTGTACCGTGTATGGGCATCATAAGTGCTACCTGTAATCTGTTACCTTCCTGCATCAACCAATTGATGTTATACTTACATTTAGGGTATGAAAGAGATTGGTCAAAGGATATGCAAATTATCTTGATTTGTATGCAGCTTGAAAATGGATCAGCCCATTTCAACAGAAAATAATAAATCTGAATGATCCAGTTTCAAATTGTATTGAATCTGTATGCAAGTTGAAATGATTTGCATCTCATTGACCATATGTAGAAAGAGATCATGAATCTGTCCTTACATTTGAAATTTATACAATACCAAGATACAAGGCTAACTGTGGTCCATAATAGAGATGAGCTAGCACAGTTTCGAGAGACGCAAAACTGTACCTGTTTTGTGTTTGAGGGACAGCAGCAGAGAGCGCTAAGTGACAGCTTCTTGCTGCGGCTTTCCATTTGCCCAATACTTCGGGTGTGTTTCCACTAACGCGAATTCGCATGCGTTCCCCGCATGCAAATTCGCATAACCAATAAAAGTGAATGAGCCTGTGTCCACTTGTCAGGAAAACGGAGCGTTTTCTTGTGCAGGAAAAATCTGCTCAGCAGAGCCATCCGAATTCGGACACCGCACACACGCATGCGATTCGCATACAATGTATTTAATAGGGAATTCGCATGGTGTTTTTTCATGCGAATTTTCATGGGAATTCACATACGATTTCGCATGGAATCAATGAAAAAGCACACAGGCACTGACATGGTTAAATTCGCACACAGCGTCATCCATGCGAAATCGTATGCGAATTCGCGGTAAAATTTGCATACAACCGCATGCGATTTCGCTCCTGCATGCGAATTCGTCCGAGGAGAATCCGCGGCGATTTCCCACCGCACTAGTGGAAACGCACCCTTCCTGCTTCAAAGCTTGAATTCTAGCTGTGTAGAAGGAAGTGTTGGTAGGAGGGAGTGCAGCAGCAGGAGGCGGTCATACAGGTAAATTAACCTTCTCTGCGATGGCCCTCTTCACATGAACAAGGTAATTTTTTCCTTCTATTGAAACTGCTCACTCTCCCTTAGTCTATAAAGCACTAGTTCACCCTCCCGGTTCTTTATTGTTGGTAATGCTGTATTTATAATAGTGCCAGGGCTGGCAACATTCTTGCTCTCCTTTCATATGCAGCAGCCCCATTCTACGTATACTCTCCATGTACAGCAGCACCTCTTGAACAGCTCTCTTTAGTAGCACCCCTCTTCCACGTGTTGCTCCATATTTGTAGACTGCTTTTTTCATTTGCATTTTTTTTACAAGTCCAGCTGCAACCCGCAAGCCTTTGTGGCTTCTCCAGTAATCCATCCCTGGTTGTTAGTAAAGAGAAATGAACTATATATTTGTTTGTTTGAAAAAGTCAGTCATGTAACCCATAGAGGCATCTAGGAAGCGTGGAGCTGGCAGCTGATGGGGCGTTTCCTACTAGTGAACTGCTCTTACAGGTCCTCTGTGCTGTTGAAAAATTAACTCTGTGGCTAGATGCTTGTGACACTGCTGTAGCAGTGCAGCAGAGAAAAAAATTAAAGAAGACTTTTTTTTTATTATTATTATTAAAAGTCAGAAAAACATCTGGGGGGCGATCAGACCCCACTAACAGAAAGCTCTGTTGGTGGGGAGAAAGGGGGGGAAATAACTTATGTGCTGTTGTGCGGCCATGCAGCAAGTCCTTAAAGCTGCAGTGGTCTTTGGGGGGGGGGGGGGGGATTAGCACTGGTCCTCAAGTGGTTAAAACCCAATTTCCAGGAAATTTTTGTATACAGTACATGTAATAGCGTTTGCAAATTTAAATGACTACAGTTGGGAATGGAACATTGAGATCAGATTTCTCTTGGAACCTGACCTAATATGTCGTGGCACAAATCTGGTAAGGAGTGGATTGTCTCGGGCAGACTGGATGTAATCGGGCATTAGTAAGTTGCTCAAAATCAGTGGTGGAGCAGGTTGCTTTATTTTGCAAAAGCTACAATGTGTATACATAATTACAAACAGTGGTGACAACCCCATTCGTGTTCATGTGTGCGTACAACTGGATGCTTTTTGAAAAGATGGCTGTGGGACTGATAAATGAACATGATTCAATGTGAAATATTCTTGCACTTTGGTCTTTTCTCATTTTTATAATTTTTGATTTGGGTTATGCACTCATACATTGAATTTACCAGTATGTGCTGATTTTATTTGGACATATGTATATATGTGCTGATTTTATTTGGACATATGTATATATGTGCTGATTTTATTTGGATATATGTATACTAAAGATATCTAAGCCATTGTTTAAAAGGAATTAAATATGGGAGCCTCCATATGCCTCACCTCGGGTTCACCTTAATTTTTACCAATATCAGTTGCCTGGCAGCCCTGCTAATCTGTTTGGCTACAGTGGTGTCTGAATTACACCATAAACAAGCATGCAGCTAATCTTATCAATCTGTCAATGTCAGGAATATCTGATCTGCTGCATGCTTGTTCATGGTCTATGGCTAAAAGTATTAGAGGCTGAGGAGTAGCAGGATAACAAGGCAATTGCTTAAAAGAAAATAAATATGGCAGCCTCCATATCCCTCGCACCTCGGAATCACTGTGAGCAAACATTTGAAATTGGCGCCGGTAGACTTTGGCGCAGGATACAGCGGTATATAGCTGATCCTGCTTTTGCACAAGTCCGGGCCGTGTTAATTACTATGGTACAATATAGAGCAGTTAAAAAACACTTGGCACTCAGACCCAGTCCGTGTACATGAGGGGCAGGCTCTGCACTTGCTTGGTATTCAATGAACACTTCCCCTTTCCAAGACACTCAAATAGATGGCGTATAGCTGAAACTCAGGATGTGCACCGGTATCAATTTCTGTGAACAACAGTCTAGTAGTATACATGCATGAAGACAGACCGGGCACCAATCCCTTTAAGTTCTTTAATGCAGCATCTTGCCGAAAAACATTGCAGTAGTACATTCACATCAAATCACATTTGGATGGATCAAACCTGCATAGATGAAAGTGTCCGGGGAGTGCGGGATGCGGGTGACCAGGGAATAGTGGACGGCACTACAGCAGCTTCGTGCCCAGCTGGCGCTTGCTCACGTGTTTGCGCAAGCTGACTCTCTCAGCTTCTGATGAGTCGTGAAGACGAAACATGTAAGGCGGGGTCTGGGGCACGGAAGTGAAAGCCAAGACGAGTGCGGGTGGACGAGCGGCGCTGAGGTTTGGGATTGGAGTGGAAGTGCACGCCACTCTACCAGAGCCTAGGAACTACAAGTGCCAGCCGGGGCCCTACTAAACGGGGGAGAGCCCGTGTTCAAACTCTACGCTGTTTTACAAAGAAGAAAACTTGTGAGTGTAATTGCATTTTATCTTTTAATAAATTGTTACGGTATTACGCTATGTGAGGCATTTGTTTTTGAGGTCATATGGAGATATATCTGCTGTAAAGACCAAGGAGGTGACGGTTCGTTCTGGTGTGGTGGGGGAAGGCCCAAAGTGTCCCAAGGCTTGAATAGACCGGAGTGGAGGTCTATATATCCGGTGAGTGTCTGCTCACAGGGTGTTGGTGGAGGTGATAGGAGGCACCAGTTGACTCATCTTTGAAGACTGTTATTTACTGAAGGTTTTATGCGGATTGCAATTGATTCATATGAACTCTTGTAAAACTTTTTAGCACATATAGCATTAGTTGTGTATGCGCAACCTTTGTTTACAGACTGTTAAAGGGATTGGTGCCCGGTCTGTCTTCATGCATGTATACGTGTTAATTACTATTCCCCCTCCAGGCTGCTATGGATAGTGGGGGAATGATATAATTTGGCTTCCAGCGATTGCTGGAGGCTGAATTATTGTGTTTTTTAAGCAACTTCGGCTCTATCTTCTGATGGTGCCGCCGTTACTCACTGAGCATTGCTATAGATGTGATGCCTATAATAGTCTATGGTGGCGCTGGCTGCGCCCAAATCTAGCAGCGCTGAAAAGCACTGCTCTGCACTGTAAGGCCCCCTGCACACTGCAAATCCAATTTGCGACTCCAATTGTGATTCTGATTTTCCCTGGCTGCTATTAGGAAAAAAAATCAGCATGCAGTACCAATTAAAAAATCGCAAATTGGAATTGCATGTAAAATTGTGTCAAAATCACAAATCTGAATCGCATGTAGTGTGCAAGAGGCCTAAGGCTGGATTCACAGTGGTCCGTTGCATACCGCATTCTTTATATTTGTGAACCGCAAAGGAGAATGGCCATTGACTTTATACAAAGCCTACATGCAGCGTGATAGAATATTGTGATGTGTTACAATGCAGTACTGTGATCAGCCCCACAGAATTATATGGGCAGTGAGATAATATGCAGAATTATTCTGACCACTGTGAACTAGCTCTAAAACCCTAATGTCATTTATATAATTTAAACATGAAGTTAAATGTAAATAAAAACTGCCTGAACTGGGGGAGTAAGGGTAGATTTACACTATGTGCATTACTGCATGTAAACACTTTGGCCTCAATTCACGGAGCATTATCAAACATTTATCATACGTTTGATAATTTACCTCATGGGTAAAATCTCATTTTAAATTCACTAAGGTGTTATATATTTGTTGAACGTTTTATCGGTAAAACATTCGATAAATATATAACACCTTAGTAAATTCAAAATGAGATTTTACCCATGAGGTAAATTATCAAACGTATGATAAATGTTTGATAATGCTCCGTGAATTGAGGCCTATGGCTTCAATTCATCAAATGCTGCTCGATAACAAAACCCCAGTCGTTAAAATACCGCATTTGGTATTTTACACTTCACTGTGCTAATTAATCAATATTTTCCCATGTGCAGTAGAGGTTCCTTAAAGAGACTCCGTAACAAAAATTGCATCCTGTTTTGTTATCATCCTACAAGTTCCAAAAGCTATTCTAATGTGTTCTGGCTTACTGCAGCACTTTATACTGTCACCATCTCTGTAATAAATCAATGTATCTTTCCCCTGTCAGACTTGTCGGCCTGTGTCTGGAAGGCTGCCAAGTTCTTCAGTGTTGTGGTTCTGCTGTGAACTCCCCCTTCCAGGCCCTTCTATGCACACTGCCTGTGTATTATTTAGATTAGGGCAGCTTCTCTCTTCTCTCTTATCTTTTACAAGCTGGATAAATCGTCCTCTGAGCTGGCTGGGCTTTCACATACTGAGGAAATTCAGACAAGGGCAAAGCTGTTTGCAGGAAGAAAAGAGCAGCATGAAACTTCAGTGCATGAGAGATGCAGGGGGAAAGAAACACACAAATGATCTCTTGAGATTCAAAAGGAAGGGTGTATACAGCCTGCTTGTGTATGAATGTATTTTCTATGTGTGGATATACTGTACATCAACCTACTTCCTGTTTTGGTGGCCATTTTGTTTATAAACAAATTTTTTAAAACTGGTTTTAACCACTTTTAATGCGGCGGGGAGTGGCGAAATTGTGACAGAGGGTAATAGGAGATGTCCCCTAACGCATTGGTATGTTTACTTTTGTGCGATTTTAACAATACAGATTCTCTTTAAGTTACTGAACTACTATGGCTTCAATTCATCAAAGGCTGTTTGATCACAGCAGAGCAGTGCAGAGCAACTTGGAATGTTTCTGTGTTGTTACAAGCTGCTACAAGCAATTTACAATAGGATTCCTGACATCCCTTTGGATGTAAACATGTTATTTTACTGGTTTTTTTATTCTGCCTCTGCTGCTCTAAATCTGTCCATCAGTCTTTCCTAACATTTTACGTAATTGCCACAATGTAGATTAACTTCCTGGAGACATTACAAATGCCATGCTTGGTGATTTCACCACCAGCATCTTTGCATTTTCAAACAGGGACTCAAAGGGTTACACCACTGAAAGGCATCTGGAGCTGCCTGCTCATGTCAAACACGGAGACATCCACCCTGAAGGCATTCCAAGCTTGTTGTCCACAGGGGAGAGCTGGAGATAATCACTGCACATGTTATGGAATGCTGTAAGCTTGATTAATTGACATTTGCTGACATGTGTTGAGGTAATCACCGAACAAGTCGGTAATTTATCTCACTGCTCAGGAATGTCAGCTTCTCATGTGGTAACTGCTTTGATGCATTAACATCTTACTTTGGCCTCAATTCATCATTGTCTTTGAGATAACTTTTTCCAGTTTGTTAAATTACCGAATTCGAAGTTTGATTTCTAGTTGTATTAATTAAGGTTTTTCCGCATTCGGTGTGAATTTGATAAAATATCAATAACCATTCGGTAACGTGTCGATATTTCCATTTTACAGCGGTAATTTAAAGCAGTTTAACACCCAGCATTACAACTTTGCTTTAAAAGATTGCTTACAGTTTAGAAATTATGCCAGATTTTTTTTTTTAAGCAGAAATTCACTGAATGGGTTAAACATGACATTTTAGTGTTCGATTTAACTAGGAATCCGCATCTGTTCTTATCTTTAGTTACAAATGTATCTTTGTTTGGAATGCAATTAGACCTCTGAAAAGCCTGCTGGGAAAGCCCTCTTTGTTCTCTCAGAGCAGTGTTTGTTTATTACTTTGTAAATAGATACATTTGTAACTAAACCTAAGCACGGAGGAGGATTTCTAGCTAAATGCAGCACTAAAATGTCATGTTTAATCCATTTCAGTGAATTTCTGCAAAAACAAAAATCTGGCATAATCGTTTCTAAGCTGTAAGCAATCTTTTAAAGCAAAGTTGAAATGCTAGGTGTTAAACCACTTTAAAACAAGGCCATAAGATTTCCATGGACTTGTGGGTAAAATGCAGTCCTTTGAACATTACCTAGCAACATTCTGAATCAGGGTTAACACCTGGACCAGGATTCTGGAAATGGCTTGGGACAATCACATTTAGGATTAGTTATCTCCTTTTGTGGAACACTAAACCACACCCACTTTCATGAATTGCACTTCCGTTTTAACGCATTACTAACAAATGATTATAGAATGCTCGCTAATAGCTGTAAATAAATTTGGTAAAATACCGAATTCGTTAAGTTGATTTCAGGATTCATCAAACTGTTGATAACCAATTTGATTAGTCTTGATGAATCAAGACTGAATGTGGTAATGCTTGATGAATTGAAGCCAATGGCCTCGATTCATCATTGTCTTTGAGATAACTTTTTCCAGTTTGTTAACCACTTCGCCCGGGTACAGTACATCTACGCTCCTTTGGACTTCAGTTCCCCGCCCAGAGCGTAGCTATATGCACCCCCTGCCACTGCCGCGATCGTGCACGCTGCTGCCCGCTTGCCCGGAGATCAATGAACGGGAAAATACATTCCCGTTCGTTGATCTCTGCCCCCGCAATGATCAGCATGCTTCTATGAGAAGCAGCCGATCATTGTGAAAAAAACTGTTTCCCAGCCTCCCTTCCTGCAAGCGTCCTTCCGACACTTGTAGGATGCCTGTAAAAAAAAAAAGTGGCCATCTTGTGGCCAAAAAGTAATACTACACCCAAACACATTTGTCAGATACAAATACAATATTATCACTAATACATTTAACTCATTAACTCCCATACTCCCCAATTGTTAACAATAATTTTTTTATAATAAAATTTTTAAAAAAAAATTATAATAAAAAAAAACTTAGTTACCTTAGGGACTGAAATCTTTAAATATTTATATCAAGAGGGTATAACACTGTTACTTTATAAACTATGGGCTTGTAATTAGGGATAGATGCAAAACTGAAAAAAATGCACCTTTATTTGCAAATAAAATATTGGCTCCAAACATTGTGATAGGGACATAATTTAAACGGTGTAATAACTGGGACAAATGGGCCTATAAGTTACATGGATTTTAATTATAGTAGCATGCATTATTTAAAAACTATAATGGTGGAAAACTGAAAATGTTTTTTCCCAAATTTTTTCCTATTTTCCCATTAAAACTCATTTAGAATAATATAATCCTTGGCATAGTGTCCCACCTAAAGAAAGCCTAATTGGTGGTGAAACAAAACAAGATATAGTTCATTTTATTGTGATAAGTAATGATAAGGTTATAGGCGAATGAATGTAAGGAGCGCTGAAAGGAGAAAATTGCTCGGATGCTGAAGGGGTAAAGCCCCTCAGTTGTGAAGTGGTTAAATTACCGAATTTGAAGTTTATCGATTTCTAGTTGTATTCATCAAGGTTTTTTTTTTTGCATTCGGGGCGAATTCGATAACAATTCAGTAACCATTCAGAAACTGGTCGATATTCCATTTTACAGCGTTAATTTAACACAAGGCCATAAGATTCTCATGGAATTGTGGGTAAAAGGCAGTCCTTTGAACACTACGTAGCAACATTCTGAATAGGGCTTAACACCTGGACCAGGATTCTAGAAGTGGCTTGGGACAATCCCACAATTTCACTAGCTGCGGCTTGATAGGAGCCTTGTCTAAAAAAAAAAAATAGTGCAGCTAGCAAATGGGTAACCCTGGCACTGCCTGTGTTCTCTTACAAGATCTTTCAAGAGAAATGCAGATGTCATGTTATAGCAAATAAATCCATTCTCTTGCAAATTGATATGGTTTTAGACCTTATTCTTGCCCTTCTGCACCTTTGAATCACTCTCAGCTGAAACATAACCACTGCAAATGGCTCCATCTTCTCTGTCAGCAATGATCTGACAGGAATAACGACAGAGCAGTGAAGGAGATAACTAATCCCAATGTAACGCTAAACCACGCCCACTTTCATTTTCATGAATTGCTCTTTCTTCCATTTTAATGCAGCATAAACAAATAATTACCGAATGCTCGTTAACAGCTGTAGATAAAGTTGATGAATCCTGAAATCAACTTAACGAATTTGGTATTTTACCGAACTGTCGTTAACTAATTCGATAAGTCTTTATGAATCTATGCCATTGTCTGTATTGTATCCCAGTGTTGCATTGGACAATCTTACCCAGCTACTTGGTGTGAGAATTGTGTGTGATAATGGACAGGTTTTCATTGCACATCATTTTTCATAACCTGACTAGTGAGTATGTGTTGTGCCCATGCTGTACACACACAGGACTTAATTCACTAGAGGCTGGAAAATCATTTTTCCAGCATCTAGTGAATCAAGTAATGCGCACCATTTTATTAGCATTTACACAAGTGGTGTGATGCCTATAGCACAACACTTACCATGTAGGTAACATGCATGTAACTTTGATAATGGGCACAGTGAAAGCGGCATGCACATTATACTAGTAATGCATTCATAACCTCCAATGTATGTTGCACAATGCATATTAGATGATCAGTGAGATGCACATTATTTGGAGTTCATACAGGATTATGTATGCAGCTTGAAATGGACCAATCAATTTATGCCTTAGTGGAACTTAATTGTCCCATTTTTTTAAGCTGTATAAATTTGTATACAAAATTTACATAATCCTGCATGAACTCTGCATTATTTGAATCTTATTGATCATCCCTACTGGGAATATTGCTGTATGTGGCCTGCACACAACCACATAATAGAACTTTAATTATCTGTGTTGGGCTAATTGCACACTATGGGAAGATATATTCAGTTTCCCCCGTCATCCTAGAACCACCGATCCACAGTAGTAACCCTCTAAGCCCCAGGTGCCCACACTTTTTCGGCTCGCGAGCTACTTTTAAATTTGCCGAGGCCAGGAGATCTACCAACGTCTCAAATGCTAAGCACGCCCCCCCCCCCCCGCGTAGGTTAGCCAGGTATATGTGCCTGCAGCATAGGTTGCGTGCCCTCAGTGTAGGTTAGCCAGGTATATGGGCCCTCAGTGTAGGTTAGCCAGGTATATGGGCCCTCAGTGTAGGTTAGCCAGGTATATGGGCCCTCAGTGTAGGTTTGCCAGGTATATGGGCCCTCAGTGTAGGTTTGCCAGGTATATGGGCCCCCAGTGTAGGTTTGCCAGGTATAGGGCCCCCCAGTGTAGGTTAGCCAGGTATAGGTCCCTTCAGTGTAGGTTAGCCAGGTATAGGGCCCCCCAGTGTAGGTTAGCCAGGTATAGGGCCCCCCAGTGTAGGTTAGCCAGGTATAGGGCCCCCCAGTGTAGGTTAGCCAGGTATAGGGCCCCCCAGTGTAGGTTAGCCAGGTATAGGGCCCCCCAGTGTAGGTTAGCCAGGTATATGTACCTGCAGGCGGAGGAGAAGAGGCGGCGAGGAGAGACTCTGGCAGGCCAATGGGATGTAGGAGAGAAGCGGCGGCGAAGAGAGAGGCGGCGCGGCCGCTACGTCATGGCTGGGGGCGGCGCCGGGCACGTTACACACGCACATTACACAGGCTGCCCGCCGCCGCCCCCAGCCATGACGCAGCGGACGCGCCGCCTCTCTCCTCGCCTGCATGCATTCTATTGGCCAGCGGCCAGCAGCTAAACACGAGCTGCTGGCCGCAACAAACATTAACGAGACGCGGCCAAGAGGCCGCGATCTACCAAGGAGGCGGTCGCGATCTACCGGTAGATCGCGATCGACCTATTGGGCAGCCCTGCTCTAAGCAAATCCAACAAGAGCTTGTCTGCGTTGGACTCGTGGCCACACTCCCCTCTGTGTACAATCACAGCTGCTCTGTCCCTGTGTGAGTACAGTCCTGCGCTGCAATATGGAGTTGCTCTTGTGTGGCTTTTTCCTCTGCATTGCACCTGCACAGAAGCACAAAGCTGCTCATGCACAGTCACACTTATACACTAAGGGGAGAGTAGCTGTGAAGAGAAATAGGGTCCCATCCAGCGTGGGAGGTACTAAAAATTACTGAAACAAAAACTAGATTTGGTTTAAATCCTTTGGAGCATTTAACAACTTTTATAGTTTAAAGCAGTTTGTGGCGACTGGAGAGTGTATACAAAAATCTTTTGACAACTCAATTTATGAAACCCCTGACTTCAGCTACCCAAAATGACTCTGACTCCACATCCCTGGTTTAAAGCACGCTTCATTTTTTTAATAAATTCAATACACAAGTACCTCAACAGTCACTTCTGCACAGCAGGTGATACTGTGGAAACATAATGATAAAGCACTTTTTTTTTTTACCAATAGTGACTGCATGTTCTAGATCACGACTGCCAGTCCTCTTATCTCAGCAGTCCGCAAGTAGGGAGGTATAACCCTGACTGCCTGAGTCCTGGGGCTTGATTCACAAAAGGGTGCTAACAGCACACCTAAAAGCTTTGGACAGCAAACTAAGGTGCGAAGTAGTTTGCACGTCCAAAGCTGTTGCTGGTCGCGTGTTAAGTTGGTGCACCCGTAACGTCGCACCATTCGCGTGTAAAATAGCTTTTCAGGCTATTTTGAGCGTGAACGGTGCGACGTTTTGCGTGCAGCGCTAACCTTTGTATGCGCAAAAGCTTGCACACATATTAGCGCGTAAACCGCCAGTTTTTGCGTCCTAAGTGCCTTTTCACTAGCATGCAAACGCTTAGCACCCTTTAGTAAATCGGGGCCCTGGTGTGTGCCTCATTGGGCTAAATAAGATAGTCTTAGCTGGCCATGTAACTGAAGAATGGCATGTAAAAATTAAGGTTTGGTTTGTTTTTTTAGGGCTCGTTTCCACTATAGCGAATCCGCATGCGGGCACTGCATGCGGATTCGCATACTTAATGTTAGTGGATGGGGCTGTTTCCACGTGTGCGGCGGCGTTTTTCGGTGCGGTGAAAATCTGCACGACAGGGTCGTGCAGATTCACGTGCGGCAGGAATGCGGGCGAATTGCCGCTAATGTATTCAATAGGGAAATCGCATGCGGCTTTGTCATGCGGATTTCCCCGCGATTTCGCATGAAAGCCAATGGAACTTAACACAGGCAGTGACATGGTTAAATTCGCATGGCTCCTTGCCATGCGAAATCGCGGGTAAATCTGCATGCGGAAATGCAGCCGCATGCGATTTCTTCAGCGGTGGAATCCAGGCGATTCCACACCGCTACAGTGGAAACGAGCCCTTACTCATTGGCCCTGCGGTATCCAGGAGGTGGGAACTTATTTACTGCATAAAAAGTGAAGGTCAGATAGTAATCATCACTTTATAGCACATAAGATGTTAACATTATACAAACTAGTTTTTGCATACTGGGCTGTGAAAACTATATTACGTTGCTCTTTTAGTTTCTTGGCACAAAACGTAAGTATTCCAGTGTCTACAAGTCACATTGAGAACAGTCATCTGCTTCTGAGAAAAAAACTCCACACGATTTGGTTGATCCAAACTCTTAGTATCTCCGTGGCCAAGTTGTCCATAAGCTCCTACAAAGTAGAGAGCACATATTATTTCAAAGCAAGTTATATAACCAAAAAAAAAAGGAAACAAGGTAAAAGTAAACTGAAATAAACAATTGTATCTATCCTCCTCCTTAAAATGACTTATTTTTATAGATATTCAAGTTTTATTTTAAAATTGTATCTACTTTTTACATTTTTACTGTTTAATTGTCTCTGCTTAACCTCTTGAGGACTGCAGGGCTAAACCCCCCTAGTGACCAGGCAATTTTTAGTTTAAAAGGCCACTGCAGCTTTAAAGGGAACCTTAACTGAACGGGGGTTAAAGAGTTTTACTTACCTGAGGCTATTACCAGCCCCCTGCAGCAGTCCTGTGCCCTCGGCGCCGCTCTGGAATCCTCTGGTCCCCCGCTGTCACTTAGTTTCGTTTTTGACGACTCACCAGTCACCGGCCGCCATGCGTATTATTGGACGCATTCACCAATGCAGTTAGCGCTATTGCGGACCGCAACGCGTACAAAAATATGCGTTGCCGCATTCCGCACGCGTAGATATGCGGCAACGCGTATTTTTGTACGCGTTGCGGTCCGCAATAGCGCTAATTGCATTGGTGAATGCGTCCAATAATACGCATGGCGGCCGGCGACTGGTGAGTCGTCAAAAACGAAACTAAGTGACAGCGGGGGACCAGAGGATTCCAGAGCGGCTCCGAGGGCACAGGACTGCTGCAGGGGGCTGGTAATAGCCCCAGGTAAGTAAAACCCTTTACCCCCCGTTCAGTTAAGGTTCCCTTTAAGGCCAAGCTGCAGGGCCGCATAACATAGCACACGAGTGATTTTCCCCCCCCTTTTTCTCCCCACCAACCGAGCTCTCTGTTGGTGGGGTCTGATCGCTCCTCCCATGTTTGTTTGTTTTTTAATAAATATTTGTGTTGCCGCTTTTTTTTTTTTAAAAAAAAAAAAACCTCTTCCTTTAAATCCCTTCCCTCCCTCGCTCCCTCCCTCCCCACAGCCAGCCAATTACGGCGATCGGCTGTCATAGGCTTCTGCCTATGAGAGCCGATCGCTCTCTTGTCCCCCAGGGGGACAGCCGTGTCACACGGCTGTCCCCAGTGCAGCGCTGCTGCTCATCGCAGCGCTGCACAGTCTAAATAGACGGCGATCACGACGTCTAACAGTCTCCCGAGCGGCAATAGCCGCTCAGAGACTGAAGGCGGGGCGGAGCTCCGCCCCCCAAGCAGGAGATGCGCGGAGCCTGCGCGCGATCTCCTGCAAAACAGAGCCCCAGGACTTTACGCCAATTGGCGTTAGGCGGTCCCGGGGCTGCCGCCGCGGCCACGCCTACCGGCGTGACGCGGTCGGCAAGAGATTAATACACATTCATTGATGTATGCTAGAGCTAAAAATCTATAAACTATTTACCCTTTTTTTCTTTCCTAGCAGAAAATGGCTTCAGAAAAGTGTTTTGTGGCTGTAATTCCTTATCGGTGAGGCTTACACTATAGTCCAACACAGTCAGAAACTGTCACTTGCATTCCTGATGTTGTTCCTGACTTCTTTATGAATAGTTTTTGGACTTTCCACATGTGCCAAGATGTTGCTTTCCATGCTTACAGAGCTGTGGGCATTGTCTATAGCAGCCTGGTGTAGTGTACGTTTACTTGTAGTTCTGATGACAAGTCACAAACAAACACAAGGCAATTTATTTTCTAGCAATGGGGTGTATTTACTAAATGTGTGCCATATTTTTGTGCGCAGAGGGTGCTCAGTAATTTTACTGGGCCTCCCACTAGTTATTGCTTCCATTGCTTGGGCAATATGCATGTTGCCTGGGTACTGCACACTTCAGGAGGAGCAGAGAACATAGTATCATGACAACTTGCACATTACCTAGGTTAGTTAGGGTCACACTAATAGCACAATGTGCGCTATATGTAACCATCAGTAAGACCTGTAAAGTTGCTGTGCATGTCTTGGCCATGGCAATCTTAATGTAATTTAGTGAATACATCCTATAGTTGGAAAACATTACAAAGGGATAGAAGAGATTATGGCGTCTTGTGATTCTACATCCCTGTTTACATTCAAACTTGGGGGGGAAAAAACAGGTAAGGTTCTTTTAAAGCTATTTACACACATTAGATTTTCCTCACCCACAATTGGTCCTGCTTACCTTGCCTCTACAGTCATCAATGATCTCGCTATTGATTTGGCAGAATTAATTGCTGTCTTCAGCAAACATTACATTCCTATCTTCTCCAAACCCAGCAACAATCTGGATCCTTAGGAGGTAGATATTTCTACTTCAAAGACCCAAGAAGATATAATACAGCTTTTCATCGCAGGGTGAAGCCAAACGATGGCTGAAGCTGCTGCTGCTGGCAAACTCCTGAGTGGCGTTAATGCCATTTTCCATCTGAGTTGTCGCAAGTCAGGTGGGGAAGAATACATAATTTGGGTACCGGCTATTGCCGGCGTCCAAATCACCTTTTTTTTTTTCTAATCTGAGCTCTGTTTTATATACCAGCAGTCAGTGCATTCATTTTCACTGCACCTGTGTGACTGCACATTGTTATACTAGCAGTCACTGCATATCTTTCACTGCACCTGTGTGACTGCACATTGCATTATACTAGTCAGTGCATATCTTTCACTTGAATTAATGGCAGACTTGCCCTCCATAACAGATTCTCGTTATAGGATTTCAATTGTATTTGTCTCATCATTATACAGCAGTCAGTGCCTTTCACTGCATCTGTGTGACTGCACATTGTATTAGTCAAGTCAGTGCATACCTTTCACTTCATCCCCCCCCCCCCCCCCCCCAATATGGACAAAACAAGAGGCAGGCCACCCGGCAGGTCTGTTCGAGGTCGTGCTGTCGTGATTTTGTGCGGCCTTCGACCAAAGTACAGTGTTCAAAAGATCAACCCCCAATATTGTCAGGACGTAGTTGACTAACACAGAACACCTCAGCTTCCGCAAGGACGTGTGACATATCTTCCTCCTCCTGCTCTGATTCTGGCACCCCACTTAACACTCAGTCAGCAGCCATCACCAAAGTGCCATCATCTCAGGGCTCAGCGGTGTGGAATTTTTTTTTGTGTCTGCCTCAGATGATAGTGATGCCATCTGTACTCCTTGCCACTGAAAATTGAGCAGTGAAAAGAACAAACCTGTGTAGGGACAACTGCCCTATGAAGACACATGATAAAAAAGCACAAACTGCAATGGGATGACCACCTGAAGAAAAGCAGCACACAAAAGCAAAGCCACATACCGCAGTGGAAGATACCAGGCCGCAATTATTTCTCAAAAAAGGCGATACCCAAACTACCGTGATGTTGAAAGGCAAGTGGTGTCATCTCTGGCACACAGCATTGGGTCAAGGGTCCACCTGACCACGGATGTCTGGTCTGCAATGCACGGTCAGGCCTGCCCTAAGACTAAGTCGGTCCCCACACAGCATCTCTGCCTGCAGGCCGCTTGACTGCCTTCTCCGCCACCACCAACAGGGTTCAGGACTCCAGGTGGATTCCTGAATTTTTAAGGCCGCTATAATAATTTTTCTGGTGCGTGTACATGCCTGCCTAATTTTTCTGGCTGCACTGCGGCTGCAACAACAAAACAAAAAGGCATGTACATGTGTCAATTCCCCTTCATGATCGTTAACTTGCCGCGGTGAAGGGGCTTGCGTATCGCAATGAAGCAATGACTGGCTATATAAGTGTGTTGGGGGGCAAGACCCAAGATAATAAAGTCCTTGCTTCATTGTGGACAGACCAAATTCGATCAGCTGGACACTTAGTCACTGTTTTGTCATTGGGCTACCTCAGCCCGACCATATGGGCTTGAAAACCGCCATCACCTGCACTTTCGCCATGGTGCGCACCAGTCCAGCACGCCATTACTACAAAAACAGCTGTTTAAAGAGAACCAGAGATGAAGCACCCTCATGTATTTTATTACATTTATCAGAGGGAACATGACAGTAAACACTTACCCTGCTTTTAGTTTCATTCTGCTCTGCAAAATCTGCCTGTTATCAGCTGTGATAAGAATCCCTGACTGAGCATTCATTCAGTCTAGGTTTGACCTGGAATTATTATAGCTGAGTCAGCCTTCTGTGAAGTCTTTTCAAGCCCAAGCCTGCCCCCTCCTGGCTAAGCTTTCCTGCTTTGCATACTCAGAGCCTCTGATGACTGGGAGGAGCTGCTGCTGCGGAGAAAGAAGCTCTCAAACAACAGACAAGTGTGGCTGTGTGATCTCTGTGCACTGACTGCAGTCATGCAGTTTGCAGTTTCATTTTTATGATATGAGACACACTTCCTACCGGCAGCTGCACAGCATACCAGAATAATGAATGCAGCAGCAGCCCTGCTTGTTCATAGTCTCATAGAACCTAGACAGCACATCCAGAACAGCTCATAACCTGGAAGCAGAATGGGTATGAGCCAGCGGCCATATTGGATTTTTCCTAGAGCAATAATGGATAAAAAACACGCAAAAAGGCACACCAGAGTGTCGAAATTATCAGGTAGAGCATTTATTCTTTACAAGCTATCTACTGATATGTTTATTTTGTGTGAAACGTTCATCTCTGGTTCCCTTTAAGTGCGTTACACGGTGAGTTTGGTCTGTCAGTGTGAAGCAGTACACTAATTACACTTCCTGATTGATGTATACACAGGCAAGATGTTTTAAAGCACTTTGTGCCTCCAATTTAGCAATGCAATTGATTTCTGCCCTTAAAACCCTGTTGTGTGTCAAATCCGTAATTTTTCCCGGGACTTTTGGTGTGTATCCCACTCCGCCATGCCCCCCTCCAGGTGTTAGACCCCTTGAAACATCTTTTCCATCACTTTTGTGGCCAGAATTAGTGTTTGTAGTTTTGAAAGTTCACCTGCCATTGAAGTCTATTGCAGTTCGAGAAGTTTACCGGTTCGCAAACTTTTGCGGAAGTTCGCGTTTGAGGTTTGCGAACCGAAAATTGGAGGTTCGAGCCGTCACTATTGTACATGTAATATGCCATAGAAAGGTCAGCTCAATGGGTATTTTTCCAAATGAATAATATAAAGTAGGTTAAAAACAAAGTGGTACTCACCCCATCCCCAGGTATACAAGTCACCTGAACCTGAATGAACAGAACACAAACATGAAAAACTCCATTTACACTGAAACTGTCACATCTATACATTGAGGAATGAAAACAGAATCTCAGACATTGGAGGTATTTGCAAATTCGTCCCATATTTCACAGAAAGAAGAAACCTGCCTGGTTGTTATGCACAATACTAAAACCTTATACATTCCTCCAGACCAAAGGTTTACCAGATCGTGTGACTCATGTCTGAGTACCTTATTACAGAATATGTTTGTGCTTTATAAATCAATAATAATTATTACATCTATGATACCTACAAGGCACATTCTACCATATTTACTGGATGGTCTGACCTTTAAAGGGAACCAGAGATGAACGTTTCACACAAAATAAACATATTAGTTGATAGCTTGTAAAGAATAAATGCTCTGCCTGATAATTTTGCCGCTCTGGTGTGCCTTTTTTAGTGTTTTTTATCCATTATTGCTCCAGGAAAAATCAAATATGGCCGCCGGCTCATATCCCTTCTCCTTCCGGGTTATATGAGTTGTTCTGGATGTGCTGTCTAGGCTATATGAGACTATGCTGCTATCTAGGCTTATGCAGCCTTTCGTCTGTGTGCTTTCATTTTGGTATGATCTGCCTGTAGGAAGTGTCACTGATAATAACTGCAGTTTCATTCCTATGAGAATCTAGTGCACACAGAGCACACAGGGATCATATTACAGCCACAGGGCTTCTCTCTCAGGAGCAGCAGCCCCTCCCAGTCATCACAGCTCTCAGTATGCAAAGCAGAAGATCTAAGCCAGGAGGGGGAAGGCTTGGGCTTGAAAGGACTCCACAGAAGAGTGACTCAGCTATAATGATTCCAGGTCAAACCTCGACTGAATAGTCGATGGATTCTTATCACAGTTGCTAATAGACTAATTAAGCAGATAACAATGAAACTAAAAGCAGGGTAGGTGTTTACTGTCATGTTCCCACTGATAAATGTAATAAAATACATGAGGGTGCTTTATCTCTGGTTCTCTTTAACTTAGCAAACCTTATTTCACCTTGCCTTGTGTTTATGTGCACATAAAACATCAACCAGAAAATGCTAAGCAGGAGTATCAGTCTGCTGCAAACCTTAGAACTTTTTAGAGACAGTGTGCACAAGCTACAACCCAAAACCCACTTAATAATCACAAACTGCCAACACAGCAATTTAACCTGAGCACTACCATATAGGTAGCTGGAGGTAGCCTTTCAGTATATGTTGCCAGAGGTACCCCCAATATTAGGTAGCACCCAGTATAGATATTTAGATGTGCATCCTAGTATAGATAGGCAGATGTGCACCCCAGTATAGCTAGCCTGAAGTAGACCCCCTTTCCCCCAGTACAGGTAGCAAGAGCCCTCCTTTTCTCTCTGCAGGAGAGAAGTGACACCTTTCTGGGCTCCACTGACAATCTACCTTCTTCATGAGGCCACAAGCTCCATGAATACAGAATCCTTTCTCTTCGCATAACCCGCAGGTCACATGACTACAGATAGCACTGTAGTCAGAGACGAGGATGCCTAGGAAGAATGTATGTCACTTCTCTCTTGTGCGCCACTCACTTCTCTGCACTTCAGGGGACTGCCATGGACCCTCTTATTGCTGGATCCTGATACCACTGACTAGGGCAATGCCTGTGCCCACATAGAGGTTTCTGAGTGCCCCCTCCGGCACGCTTGTTATAGGTTCGCCACCAGTGCACTAGATCAGTCCCAGGTGTGCAAAAGCATGCACAGAGCTTCCTCAGTTAATTGCCAAAGCAGGACAACAACATTACTGGTGCCATGTTCACAAAGAAGTGAAATTTGAGCTGCCTGACCATTTTATGAAATCACAGCTGGCTGCAAACTTAAAGTGAACCTGACATGAAAGACATCTCAGGTACCATACTTACCTGGGGCTTCTGTAAGCTCCCTTGAGGTCGCTCACCCCTCGCCATCTCTCTGGGTGGCTCCTGTCCCCACAATACGGCCCGAAAGACTGGCCAAATCGCACTTCGTTGTGCATGCCTGGTCAGGCACGCTCCCATTCTGCGCCTGTGCAGTTGTACTGCGCAGGCACAGAACGCTCCCATTGAAGGACTGAGCGGCTTCGAGGGGGCTTAAAGAGACTCCGTAACAAAAATTGCATCCTGTTTTTTATCATCCTACTAGTTCCAAAAGCTATTCTAATGTGTTCTGCTTTACTGCAGCACTTTCTGCTATCACTATCTCTGTAATAAATCAATGTATCTTTCCCCTGTCAGACTTGTCGGCCTGTGTCTGGAAGGCTGCCAAGTTCTTCAGTGTTGTGGTTCTTCTATGAACTCACCCTTCCAGGCCCCTTTATGCACACTGCCTGTGTATTATTTAGATTAGAGCAGCTTCTCTCTTCTCTCTTATCTTTTACAAGCTGGATAAATCGTCCTCTGAGCTGGCTGGGCTTTCACATACTGAAGAATTACAGACAAGGGCAAAGCTGTTTGCAAGAAGAAAAGAGCAGCCTGAAACTTCAGTGCATGAGAGCAGAAGGGGGAAAGAAACACACAATGATCTCTTGAGATACAAAAGGAATGCTGTATACAGCCTGCTTGTGTATGGATGTATTTTCTATGTGTGGACATACTGTACATCAACCTACTTCCTGTTTTGGTGGCCATTTTGTTTGTTTATAAACAAACTTTTTAAAACTGTTTTTAAACACTTTTAATGCGGCGAGGAGCGGCGAAATTGTGACAGAGGGTAATAGGAGATGTCCCCTAACGCACTGGTATGTTTACTTTTGTGCGATTTTAACAATACAGATTCTCTTTAAGGAAGCCCCAGGCAAGTATGGTACCTGAGATGACTTTCATCTCAGGTACACTTTAACTGAAATACAATTTATAACATTACATTATAAAATGACTTGTGTGGCACTGATATACACTTGAAACAATATTTGGTAGAGTAGAATATAAGTAGAATTTCCTTTTAGGTGAGATATCTTACTAAAAGTATAAAGATGGATAAGATTAACAGTTTTCTAACATATAACTTGAACAAAGCTCATTGAAAGGTGCTACCATGACAAACTGTCAGAAAGGGGCCATGCTGAAGCTCCATTAAAAGGATGGAAAGGATTCTCCTCAGCTCCTCATAGGTCTTCCAGGAGTTACATGTGAATATGTGAGAAGTATGAGGTACTCACGTGTCACAGCAGCCGTGTGACGGGAGCCACAGCTGATCTTAGATGCTTCTGATTCCTGAGGGAGATCAATCAAAGCTGGGAATGCCTGGACTGCAATGTACTCACTGACCTCATCACCATCACCCTCTGCAGTTCCCTCCTGAGTGTTCATTCCTGGACAGTGTTCAGAAGATCAGTATAGTAAACAATGTAACCCAACATGCATCAACAGATACAGTACACGGTGTAACCTAACATGCATGAACAGATACAGTACACAATGTAACCTAACATGCATGAACAGATACAGTACACAATGTAACCTAACATGCATCAACAGATACAGTACACGGTGTAACCTAACATGCAGGAACAGATACAGTACACAATGTAACCCAACATGCATGAACAGATACAGAACATGGTGTAACCTAACATGCATGAACAGTATTGTACACGGTGTTACCCAACATGCATGAACAGATACAGTACACGGTGTAACCTAACATGCATCAACAGATACAGATCATGGTGTAACCTAACATGCATCAACAGATACAGTACACGGTGTAACCCAACATGCATGAACAGATACAGCCTCACTTCACTTACTTTCTCTTGACAGCATCTTTGAAGGAAGTCCAAGCTGTCCAGACTCATTCCATCCCCAGCAATAAATGTCTCCCCCTTCTGAAAGAAGAAGTAATGGCAGTTAAAAGTCATATTCATCCAGATATTCACATTTGTATTGCTTTAAGATTTTAGAGTACTGCCACTCCAGGGGTCAAAGGAAGGTTCAGAACACAAGCCGCTTTCAGGAACTGTGTAATGTATTGTCCCATCACACACGTTAAGGAGAACCCTAGGTGGGGTTCTGACAATGCTATCTACACACAGAGGCTGGGTCTGACTATACAGCCCAGCCTCTGTTGCTATCCAGATCCCCCCTAAGTTCCCCCTGCGCTCTGCTATCCCCCATAAATCACAGCCGCGCTGTGCTTATTATTATTATTATTTACTATTTATATAGCGCCGACATAGTACACAGTGCTGTACAGTGTGTATGTGTATATATATATATATATATATATATATATATATATATATATATATATATATATATATATATCGTCACTAACTGTCCCTCAAAGGAGCTCACAATCTAATCCCTACCATTGCCATATGTCTATATTATGTAGTGTAAGTACTGTAGTCTAGGGCCAATTTTTAGGGGGAGCCAATTAACTTATCCGTATGTTTTTGGAATGTGGGAGGAAACCGGAGTGCCCGGAGGAAACCCACGCAGACACGGAGAGAACATACAAACTCTTTGCAGATAGTGCCCTGGCTGGGATTCGAACCAGGGACCCAGTGCTGCAAGGCGAGAGAGCTAACCACTACGCCACCGTATCTGTATTGTCAGTCTGCGTGCTCCCCCGCCTCCTGCATCGCTCCGGTCACCGCCCGCGTCCCTTCCCTCCGATCAGCGGGAAGGGATGCGGCCGGGGACCAGAGCTATGCAGGAGGCGGAGGGAGCAGCAGACTGACACTATAGAGGTAAACACAGCCTGCTGCATGTCGACAGCGCGGCTGTGATTTATGGGGAATAGCAGAGCGCAGGGGGGGGGGGGGCTTAGGGGGGATTGGGATAGCAACAGAGGCTGGGCTGTATAAGCAGATCCAGCCTCTGTGTGCAGCTAGCATTGTCAGAACCCCACCTCGGGTTCTCTTTAACCACTTCACACCCACAGTGCTAACCCCCCTAAAGACCAGGCGATTTTATGCAGTGCTGGGCTGTGCAGACTTTTCAGCCTCCTGCACAGCCCAACTTAGGAGCCCAGCGATTGGACTCCCCTCCTTTTTTTGTCCCTAAGGGGACATGCCGCCGGAGGGGTCCGATCGCTGCTGCACTTTGTATTTTTTTTCCCCCTGCCTCATCGAGGCTCTTTCTCTCCTCTTCCTCCCTCTCTCCCCTTCCCTCCTCCCCTCCGGTGTGTAAATTGGAACATTCCGCATCAGCCTATGAGAGGACGTCGCTCCCCGGCCAATCAGGCCGGGGATCGCTAATCTCGTACAGCGCAGCCGGGGGCCGCAGCACTGTACGCTTGTAAACAAAGGGGATTGCTTTCCCCTTACGCTTACAAGCAGCCTGCTAGCTGCGATCGGTGGGCAGCAGGCTATTCACGGAACTCCACTCCGTGAACGGGCAGGGAACGATCGCTCATGCGCGCGGCCGTTCCCTGGGACACTGCAGCCCCAGGACTTGACACCAATTGGCATTAGGCGGTCCTGGGGCTGCCGCCGCGGTTACGCCCATTGGTGTGAGGCGGTCTTTAAAGAAAACCTGAACTGAAAATTAAAAGTCAAAATAAGGATACACAAGTCATACTTACCTTCCATGTAGTCTACTCCTCAGTGTCTTTCTCCTGTCCCACGTCCTATTTGTTCACTGTGATCAAGGGAATTTTTCGTCCTCCATTTTGAAAATGGCCATTACCCCATAACAGCTTTCTGGTCAGCACACAGTTAAACTGTAACATCGCCCACTTGAGCCATAGGGAAACATGGACATTACCTGGTACATCAGTTTTCATCTCAGCTATAACTGACAGCAACTGATATTTTACTGACAGCAACTGATATATTTCAGATCTGACAAAATATTGTCAGAACTGGAAGGGATTATTGTCAGAAGAAAATGGTGAGCTTCTGAGAGGAACTGATGGCAAGGTAACTCTGTAATGCTCATTTGAAGTTACCTCATGTGTTTATTTTAAATATTTTTACTCAGTACAGGTTCTCTAAGTAATTAAAGACATCTGACCATTACAGCCAGCTATTGTTGTTTCGGGGGCCAATCTGGGCCTCTGTCAAGGTACAGAGTAGACAAAAGACCTCTATAAAAGACCTCTGAAAAACTACCACACCAACACCTTTTTTAGTTTGGCATTAAAAGGGCATTGGTTTCAAAGACCAGCAGCCAACCTTCAGCAGCAGATGGAGACCAAGGCCCCTTCTACACTAGCAGGGTAAACCTGCAATGCGTTACCCTATTTTGCCATAAGGGGCCATGAAAGCAATCTATGGGCTTGTTCACACCACAAGAGCTTTTTGAACACTAGAGATTTGAAAAGCTATTGCTAATTGCAATGCTATGGGGAATTTTTACAAAAGCACATCACTCCAGTGAGAACAGACACATAGGATAACATTAGCAACAGTGTTTCAACTCACAAGCGTTCAGAATAGCTATTGTAGTGTGCACCAGCCCTATGGAGGCTTTCATACTTATTGTGGTCCCTTACCGCAAGCACCATGCTTAATGTTGTAATGTAAGTCTATAGTGTAAACGAAGGAGCGCAGTGCATCTAACGCACATGTGCAGGCGGCGCTATGTGTATGACCCTGTCACTGCACTCTGCCGCAGGGTCATATGATTGTCATTTTTTGCATTGCAGAGGGATGCAACAAGAGCATCACATCCCCAACACAACGCAAAAAAGAAGTGTAAAACGGCCCTAAGTGTAAGTCTCATCCTGACACAACTGCTGGATCCTTTGTGGGTTCTGGATGGAAAGAGCCCCAGGTTAGGTAGGAGGGTGGAATGAATGGGGAACAAAAAAGTAAAAGAGTAGATAGGCTTTATTGCAATCAATTCATAAGAAAGTGATGTCAGCAAATATGTTAAAGTGAAAGCAGACACTAAGGCTCCATGCACACCAAACATGTTTTCCCAATTAAAGTGCAATGGTAATATTCACATTGTATGTCATTTGAATGGTGCGTTGTTTAAATACACTGATGGAGAGATTTATGTGTGCATTTCTGCACAGCACCATTCACTATAGTAAATGGGCTGTGAAATCATATACAGAAATGTGAATTCGCGATTTTGCATGCATTTTTAAATGTGTATAGCATGCATGGAGCATAAAGACACTACACTGTAGTTTAGTATGCTAAGCACTATATTACCATTAGAACGATGAATGTCTCTGGCCATACAGAAATATCATCGGATAGCCCTTACCACTGATGCTGGCTGTGTGCCATCCTCCAGCTGCCACTTCAGTCATTGCCACGCCATGTAAGGCTTCCACAATGCGAGGTTCCCACACATCCTCCACATCTCCATGTCCCAGCTGCCCATGTCTGACGAGCAAAGCAACACAGTACAACAAGTTCATCTCTTCTCAAAAGCTCCGTTTACCTCAGCAGCAAATTCAGTTTTTTACAAATCAGTTAATTTGGGTGCAGATCTTGCCTGAAAATGTGGGCGCCACCATAGGACACTGTGGAAATTGCAGCTATGGCAAGGAAGGTAAATTGGGCCCTAGATTTCCGTTATATAATAGACAACCTCCAGCTTCTACAATTACCAGCGATAGCGGCGGTGATTTGTTATGGAATAACTTTACTTTGAAGCCGGCTCTAGCGGCAGAAGAAGAGGTAATTTGCTACAGAGCACAGCTACTATGTAGCTGAACTCAGTTTAGCAGCAGTAGCTGGCACTGGGATTAGTTAGTGGTGGGAAGACCAACGCATTTGTGGTGGAGGGGATAAGTGTAGGTAGGGGAGGGGTAATGTAAGAGTTAGGTTAGGGTAAGTAATAGCAGAATTTTGGTAACTTTACAAATACTCTAACGGTAAAAAGAGATAGTAGCGCATTGGCAAATTTATATTTCTTGCCCATTTTAAAATGCCACATTTTTTAGCATCTACAGCTAAGCTAACCTGAAACTGGCTCACAGCAGCCCTTCCAGTTCGGGATGTCTAGAATTTGGTGACTGAAATTATGTTGGCTGCCCATATATCTGCTAAAGTGTCTGACACCATGCAAAGCTTCTATAATATTTGGTCTCCTTGGATAGCTTGGCTTAAGAATGTTGGCCTATCGCATCATCTTCACACTGTTATTGCAGTTGAACTCCTTGAACTTCTATAAAAGTTGCCTGAGCCTCCTACCCCTTTGCAATACTGTACATTGTTTGTTTATTTCTTTTGCTGTTCCTTATCTGTTTTATACTGTTGACATCACCCCTGTGTAGGTTTTTAGCCTACTAAATAAATTCTCAAAATGTTTTTCTTTTTAACTAAAATGCAGCGTTTTTACATGTACACGTTTCTGGATCATTTACTCAGAAGGTTTTAGGAGGCTACAGAAGCAGGAATCAGGGCTAAGTTGGAGGAAAGAGGGAATTTAAATCAAAATGTCAAGAAATAATGAAGAAAATTTTAATATTGTGTTTTTATCTACACTGAAAGCAGCAATGTCTTGTGGCTGGAGAAACACTTTAACCACTTGAAGACCCAGCCTTTACCCCCCTTAAGGACCAGCGTGTTTTTTTATGATCTATGCTGGGTGGGCTCTGCAGCCCCCAGCACAGATCAGGTTGCAGGCAGAGCGATCAGATCGCCCCCCTTTTTTCCCCCCTATGGGGATGATGTGCAGGAGGGGTCTGATCTCTCCTGCCTGCCTGGGTGTTGCGGGAGGGGGCACCTCAAAGCCCCCCTCCGCGGCAAAATCCCCCCCCCCTCCCTCTCCCCCCTGGTGATCGGCGCTGCACTGGACGCTATCCGTCCTGTGCAGCCTGTGACAGGTCTGTCACATGGCGGCGATCCCCGGCCGCTGATTGGCCGAGGATCGCTGATCTGCCTTACGGCGCTGCTGTAGCAGCAGCGCTGTTCAATGTAAACAAAGGAGACAAAAGTCTCCTGCGTTTACATTTAGTCTGCGAGCGCGATCAGCGGCTCGCAGGCTATTCACGGAGACCCACTCCGCGAGCGGCCTTTCCTGATTAATTAGGGAGGCACTTGGCGACGCAGATGTGCGCCGCTGGTCCTCCAGCTACCACTTTGCCACCGCATGGTATGAGTGTGCGGTCGGCAAGTGGTTAAGGCCCCATTCACACTAGAGCATTTTGCCACGATTTCGGCAAAACGCTCAAATGCTAGCGCTAGTGTAATAAAAGTGTATGGGCCCGTTCTTACATGGGGTATTTGCACTAATCGCCACAAATCGCCCAAAAACACGAAATGCAAACACGTCGCCTGCACCATTTTCAGGCGATTTCCCGGCGATCGGGTTTCAGTGCTATAGAAGCACTAAACACGATCGTGGACAAATCGCTGCAGTGTTGAGTGATTTTTCCACGTAAAATTGTGGGAAAAAAATCCCTCCTGCAAAACGCCGGCAAAAATGGCCGGCGGTTTCCAAACGCAAGTGTGAATGGGCCCTCAGGAGCAGAAATTGCTCCTTAATTTGTGTATCAGAAGCAGACATACAGGACATCAAAGTAAAGGTGGCCATACACTTATAGATTTGCAGCAGATTAGACCACCAGATACATTTCTGGCAGATGCCTGTCAAGTCCAATATGACAGCAATCTATCTGATGTTTGCCACACACTAGAAACAGATTTCCAACAAATTTCAGAAATAAATCTATTGGAAATCGATCTAAATGCATTACTGGACCATTAGATCCAATGCAACTCTATGGGCCATGGATCTGCTACCAGCAGCAGATCGACCTAGATTTCCATCCTGTCAGATAGATCAAATCGATCAAAATCGGCCGCAAATCGATTGATAGAATAGATTTCTATGGAATCAATCGATCGATGGCTGAAATCGACCAGTGTATGGGCCCCTTAAAAAATAGCTCTGCCTAAAGTGTTCAGCTAAGGCTAGAATTATAGAGTGTGTTCCCTGAGCTTCTTCTTTTCATTACAAACAGAGTAAAGCTGGAAGACAGAGGTGCAGCAGAATAAGAGCACCCCCATATCTTCTCCATCATACCTGCCTGATCCCCAGCTCAGGATTCTTCCCTCAGTGGTCAGCAGGACAACATACTCATTCCCCAGTGCAATCTTCTGAGCCTGGACAGTGGGCGGGAGCTCCCGGAAGAATGGCGGCTGAAGCATCACGTATCCATTGGCCACCAGGGGTAAGACTAAAGAGATGACAGAGATAACACAATGGGCTTGATTCACTAAACCGAGATAACTCATATCACGCCCGTTTTCGCATGCATTGTCGCGTTTGCGCGCGATCACAAATTCGCGTGTGCAATTGCGCGTTTGTGCTTGCAAACTCGTGTTTGCGCGCGCAAATTCGTGTTCGAGTGATATGAGTTATCACGGTTTAGTGAATCAAGCCCAATATATTTCCACAAGTAGTAATAATCCGAATGAGAATACATTACGCTTCCAATGATGCATATGTAGAGTCCCTCTCCTGATTTATTCTGAAAACACGCAAGCCCTAGAAAGCAGCTACACATTCATGGGGAATTCATACATTGCATCCTCAAAGTCATATCAGTTACTGCAATCATTCTTTCACTGAGGTTTTCTCTTCTAATATGCTTTCCAGATTCAGCATTTCTGCGATTGAAAACACTGATCATAATGGAGGGAATTCTCCCAACCTCGTGTGTTAAGACTGATAAGCTGCTGTGATCATTACAAAGGGCCAAATACACTAAACACTGGTAAGATTGTGGTGTGCAGGCAGCGCATAGCAATCTTGCAGTTGCGTGGAGTACATTTGAAATCGGCGCCGGTAGACTTGGGCGCAGGATACAGCTGGTATATGGCTGATCCTGCTTCTGCACAAGTCCGGGCCGATTTAATTACTCTTCCCCCTCCAGGTCGCCATGGATAGTGGGGAATGAAATAATTCGGCTTCCAGCGATTGCTGGAGGCCGAATTATTATGTTTTTAAGCAACCTCGGCTCCGTCTTCTGACGGCGCCGACGTTACTCACCGAGCGCTGCAATAGGAGTGATTCCTATTGAAGTCTATGGAGGCGCCGGCTGCGCCCAAATCTAGCAGCGCTGAAAAGCACTGCTCCGGTTGTGTGGTGTGAGTTTGCGCTGGGTAACGTTCATATTGCCAGGGTAACGCACGCTATGCTACTTGCACCCTGAGCCTCTGAAGACACGCAGCGCACCTAACAATCGTTAATCACTGGTCCATATTCATGCTGCATAGATTACAGTAATTACAATAGTAACATTTGCACATTTCTACATCAATTCAAAAATACCTGAATATTTCAATTAAGGTAGAAAGTTGGCACTGAGCCAAAACTTTGTGCTTAACGCCTTTTAGTCATCGGTGGCACAAGAACACGGGACGCAAAATTGCCTATAGGTGTCCACTGATAACGGAAGTGGTTTTGTATTAAAAAGCATTTAGACATCAGTGGCATATGGATGTGAAAACACAAAACACCTATAGACGTCGAAGGCAGTCCGAGGGCCCTTTCACACTGGCGTGGTGCATCGCGGCAATTAACCGCACAGCTATGAATGAAAGTCTATGGGTGCTGTCATATTACTTGCGGTGCACAGAAGTCCTCAATCTGCCGCACTTCCATAACTACGTTAGCGCGCGTATCTGCGTTGACATGTGTCGGATTGGAAGTCATATAAGACTATGGTGACGCAGGTATTTTAAAAATGGTGGCAGTGTGGCGACGTTCCAACACGCATACGTGGAAGCGTATTTTATAATACTCTTCCGTGCAATTCCGCATACAAAAAGCAGGTAGTGACCGCAAGCTCACGTCAATTCCTGCTTGGCCAGATGCCAAAAGGGCCTGTTTTTGACAGTGCAACGCCGACGCAAAAATAGTGTAAAACTGGCCCCAGGGTTAACTTTTATACACATCCTACCATAGTTTGTTAACCTACCATCATTGATGAATAAAATTAAAAATCCCACCTCGATTTCATTTGATTGGTCCATTTTCAAGCTGCATAAATATTTGCATAATTCTGCGCCAACTTGGACATATTTGCATCTTATTGACCATCCCTTAGGTTTATCTTTTCCGAGAAGTAATGTCCCCCCCCCCCCCCCCTTTGTTATTGGTCAGGGGTCGAGAAAACCCGTTTTGGTATATACTGGTATAACTGCACTAATTCACTGACTGGCATCAAACATACTGTAGACTCCCCGTTAAAAAGACGGTGCAACCATAAGCATATAACAACAAATCAAGCAAGCTGAAGCAATGATGGCCATTAACCTTTGCAATGTACAGAGCTGAATTAAAGGCACTGAGTTTTTGTCAACAAATATGGAATTGCACATGAATAAGCTATGAAACAATTGCATTTACCTGAATTATGTCCAGCAGGGAGCGCCATTTTCCACATGGGCTCTGGTAGTGTTCCAGCAGGGTCTAATGTAGCCATGTTCCAGCATTCTACCTTCTCCTTCATTAGAACAATCATGTACTTCTCTGATGGAAGGACATCCTGGCAGTCCAGGCCAGAGAAGCAGTGACACTGCTGGGGGGAGCCACCAATGAATCCAGACAGGAACAGGGATCCAATCTCTGCAAAACAAATCAACTCTTCCTAAGAGCAGCCCATTGTCACAGCAATAAACTACGATGGCTGCACTTCTCATATGGGCTGCATGACACGATAGCTAAGCTTCTTATAGAGGGACATGATGCTGCAGTGCATATGTAGGGACATGACACCATGGCTGTACTTGTTATAGGATAGTATATGCCCAGTTGGAACTGCACATTGGACTGAAACCACCATGCTGCAATCCATGGTGGCTTCACTTTCTATTGGGGAAAATGACACCATGGCTGAACTTCCTATGGGAAGTGGGAGGAAGACTTTAATATTCCTTTACAATGAACCTGGCCAAGTAGTTTACTTTATCAGGATTGCTCATGCACATGGTTGCAAGCTGGGAACGGAGTTTACTATAGCCAGAGGTTTACTATATCAGTTACTATAATGAGATTCCACTGTAACACAATGGCTGTACTTCCAATAGGTGGGACATAACAAGATTCTATGCATTACTCATAGAGAGGACATGACACAATTGCTGCATTTCTCAAGGGTGGACACAATAGTGATGGCTACAAATGGCCACGAACACTCCTCACTGTAAGGACCGGGACGTGTGTGTGTGTGTGTGTGTGTGTGTGTGTGTGTGTGTGTGTGTGTGTGTGTGTGTGTGAAGTCTCTCCCGGTGCGACATGACTCTGCATTTGTGGGGAGCACAGAAGAAGAGCCCAATGAGAAGTAGGAAAGATAGAAGCTGGGCCCCCCTCCCCACACCCTTGTAGCTCTGCAACCGGAGGCTGAAGCTCATTCAATCTTAACCCAGCCCTGCTCACTGTCATCGATGAATGTAAAGCATTAGTGAAGTATTGGGCACTAGTATGGTTGAGGTGACCTAGCAGGAAACTTAGCCAGCCTTTGATATGAGCGACCGGAGCGGTCGCTCAGGGCGCCAGCTTCCAAGGGGGCGCCTATAGCTGGTTGCCTATACTGAGGGCGCCTACACCTGATTTCCTATACTGGGGGCACCTATAGCTGGCTACCTTCACTGAGGGCTCCAACACCTGGCTACCTATACTGGAGGCACCTACGCCTGGCTACCTATGGGGGGATGGAGACCTTCACCTGACTTCCTATACTGGGGGCACCTATGCTTGGCAACCTATATTGAGGGCACCTACACATGAGATCCTATACTGGGGGCACCTATACCTGGCTACCTACCTATACTGAGTCTCAGGGCGTTTTAGGGGGGGGGGGGGGGGGCACTGCGGCTATAACGCGTGGTGCAAATTGTCAGTGCTGTGCTATCATTCTAAATGGGGGGAGGGGGCTAACTGTCTTACTGATTGTTTTTATTAATATTCCTGAAAGGTTCTAGTCTTCATTTTTAAATGTAGTCAGGATAATGCACTCCTTCCATCCATTTGTGGTTATTAATAGTATTTTTTCTATTATACATATGTGACGTGTCACAGAGATCTGAGCATTTGGCGTGATGTGTCACAACGTCAAAAAGGTTGGGAACCACTGTCCTAGGAGATATCTCAGGAGAAAAGGTGAATTGCATATGGGCCTGTGTGTGGGTATACGTGCGTGCATGCGTGTGTGTGTGTGTATATGCACGTGGGAAGAGGCTGAAGGTGGGGGGCACAAAAATCAGGTTTCGCTCAGTGCGCTGTGAAACCTAAGGCCGGCCCTGGCAGGAAGCCTCATAGGGAATGGTTCCTCAATCACAGCACTCTCTTGCACATAAAGGGCTTGATTCACAAAAGCGTGCTAAGAGTTAGCTTAACCACTTTACCCCCGCGCGTACGTATTTCTCCGCCCCTTTTTCCATCCTTTAAAAACCAGGGACGGAGAAACACGTACTTTCCGCGTTCGACGCTGTCCGCGCTCCCGCTCGTAAACACGCCGCCCGCCGCTAGTAAAACCGCCGCCGCCCGCTCGCCCGGAGATCAATGAACGGGAAAATCCATTCCCGTTCGTTGATCTAAGCCCCACAATGACCCGCTGCTCTCCTATGGGCAGCGCGATCATTGTGAGAAGAAACTCACGTGTCCAGCCTCCTTATTCTTCCTCCAAGCTTCCGGAAGGAGGCTTGGAGGTCGCAATAAAGCAAAAAGTTACTGTGGCCATCTTGTGGCCAAATAGTAAACTACACCCTACACATTTTTCACATACAAATAAATGACTTTTACACAAAAAATTAACTCATTACCTCCCACACTCCCCATTTTTTTTTTTTTTGTAATTCAAAAAAAATTCAAAAATTTACAATTAAAAAAAATACATAATTAGTTACCTTAGGGACTGAACTTTTTAAATATTTAAGTCAAGAGTGTATAACACTGTTACTTTATAAACTATGGGCTTGTAATTAGGGATGGACGCAAAACTGAAAAAAATGCACCTTTATTTCCAAATGAAATATTGGCGCCAAACATTGTGATAGGGACATAATTTAAACGGTTTTATAACCGGGACAAAAGGGCACATAAATTTCATGGGTTTTAATTACAGTAGCATGCATTATTTAAAAACTATAATGGCCGAAAACTGAAAAATAATTTTTTTTTCCCCCACATTTTTCCTATTTTCCCATTAAAACACATTTAGAAAAAAATAATTCTTGGCATAATGTCCCACCTAAAGAAAGCCTAATTGGTGGCGGAAAAAACAAGATATAGTTCATTTCATTGCGATAAGTAATGATAAAGTTATAGACGAATGAATGGAAGGAGCGCTGAAAGGTGAAAATTGCTCTGGTGGTCAGGGGGTAAAACCCCTCAGTGGTGAAGTGGTTAAAAGCAGCTTATCACGTGCAAACTGCCTCTTTGCACGCTAATGCGCGAGTAAGAGTTTGCACGCGTAAAGTTTAGTGTGCATAAAGTTTTGTGCGCGTAAAGTTTTATGCACCCATTAAACCCTATGCGACTTTCCGCGCGCACCGGACTTTGCGCGCAAGACTTTGCACGCGAGTTTATTCCTCAAAACGGTGCTA
This sequence comes from Hyperolius riggenbachi, assembly GCF_040937935.1. Lineage (NCBI taxonomy): Eukaryota > Metazoa > Chordata > Amphibia > Anura > Hyperoliidae > Hyperolius > Hyperolius riggenbachi. Next base: position 170,914,111 of record NC_090648.1, read on the forward strand.
ACCTACTTAATGCAATGGTTATCACGACCAAAAGTCTTTAGGCGTGCTAAGTAGGTTAGCACCGCTATGTGAATCAAGCCCAAAGTGTTCTAACTGGCCAAATATTGTGGCCGGAATATTACTACAACATATCCGAAACCTGAAAGTATGAGAGGATGCCGTTTCCTGCTGGGTCACCTAAACCGTACTAGTGGCAAGTATTGCAAGTATTGTGTTATGCTGGGCATAGACGGCTCGTTTGCGCGCCGGTATCGAGCCGCTGGCTCGATACCGGCGTGTCCCCGTGGGCGCCCGGATCGATTCGCGCTCATCCCTGCAGGCGCTTCCTTATCTGATGCTCGTTTCTTCCATTGTCCGCCCGCGGGGATCGAGCGCGGTATTGATCCGGCGCAGTGATCGGACACGTCGGAAATTATCAATCGAGCCATCAGCGGCTCGATTGATAAGAAACACCTCACCGTGTATACCTAGCATTAGCCATCAGTTAAAGGATATCTTAAAGGAAACCTGAGATGTTTGTATTGGTGTATTTAAACTTACCTGGGGCCTCCTCCAGCCCCATTTCTCCCCTCTTGCTATCCTCTACGGCTGCTCCGTTCTCTTATAATCCCCCTTGGTAATCTGACCGGTTGTGCTCTTCTGCACACCCACAGGCACCCGGCGGGGTGCACGCGCCACCAGGCCGCTCATGTGCAGAAGCGCACAACTGGCCAGATTACAAGGGGAAATTACAAAAGAATGGAGCCACTAGAAAGAAAACCCACACACCTCACGGGGTTGGAGGAAGCCCCAGTTAAGTATAAATAGACAAATACAAGCCATCTCAGGTACGCTTTAAGTGTGAGGAAAAGTCAAAGTTTTACTTCAAAGTCAAGTTTTACTTTAAAGTCAAGACTTGCGTACCTGGGGCTTCTTCCAGCCCCCTGTAGTCCAGTCCTTCAACTCCCTCGCTGTCCTGGCCCACTGCATTGTGCTGCTGTCACTGCTCTGTGCATGTAGAGTTCATAACTATGCATGTGCAGAACGCTCCCGGCTACAGGTGCACAAAGAGGTGGGTAGCCATGGCACGCATGCACAGTATCCCACAACTGAGCCACTTGTGGGCTTTAATTTGGGGGTCAGCGGCAATGTGGAGGACAGTAAGGGACCTGAAGGACGTCAGAGGCTAGAATCCCAGCTAAGTAAATCTCAACTTTTTTTTTACCAATTTAAGATTTCTTTAAGAGATACAGACTAACCAGCAAGCTCATGGTGACCCAGAACTCATTGGGGTGTGTAAGGGACTACAATGGTCCTAAAAGCCCCCTAAGATGTTAAGAAAAACAAAAGTTTGCTTTCCTAAAACAGAAAGAATTTGCGATAATTCAGGTTGGAGTGAGCTTGAGATGTCTCCCAGGGCATCACTGCTGAATATATGTATAATATTGTACCCCCATCCGAAACAGTCTGTATGCATGTTGGATTGTTATGGCTCTGTTCAAATTAATAAGCTGACACATCATTGCATTCCAGCGGTTCTGGAGGTGTGTTTAGCTTCTAAGGGTACAATGGTTAATTTGCATACATTCAGCAGTAATGGACTGGGAGACATCTCAAGCTCACTCCAACCTGAATTATCGCAAATTCTTTCTGTTTTAAGAAAGCAAACTATAAAGTTTTGAATTAGGATGATAACATTTATTAGCCAACTTTAAGAGTCAATTGATACGCTAAAATCTTTTTCACTCTCATCTATGTCCTCTAACACAGGATGATGTAAGATTTTACCACTACATCCAATCCAAAGCTTTGAATCTGTTGAATCATTGCCAATCAACGTAATTTCAAACCTTCTACCACAGTTTGTATAATAGTACATGGCCAGTAGGTGTCGCACCTGTCACAATAGCTGAGTAACTCCAGGACGGAACCACTGTGCGGATTTGGGCACTAAACTGAGATCCCTGTACGGGCGCAGGGAGGTTCAGGAACAGCCCATCCCCTTTTCCGTGCTGCCCAAATCCTCTGAAGCCGAACACAAACCATGTCATGGGAATCTCCTGAGAGACGGAAGCCCCGTCACCTGCGGACCCGGGAATTCTAAAACGCAGCCGTCACGTCACGTATACTGCGCATGCGCAGATCGAACTCATATTGACTCCCTCTACCGAGCATTGCGAGCGCTGCAGTCCTAAGCTAAGATAGTGTAGCCACTAGCCATAATAACAGTCAGAGACACAGACTAACCAGCAAGTTCATGAGGAACCAGAAATCATTGTAGTGTGTAAAACGGAGACCAAACATTTGAGTGGCGAGCTATAAATAGGAACTGAAGTAAGAGGTATACGGAGGCTGCCATATTTATTTCCTTTAATCAATGGCAGTTGCCTGACAACCCTGCTGATCCTCTGCCTCTAATACTATTAGCCATAGCCCCCGAAATTGAGTGGCGAGCTATAAATGGGAACTGAAGTAAGAGGTATACGGAGGCTGCCATATTTATTTCCTTTAATCAATGGCAGTTGCCTGACAACCCTGCTGATCCTCTGCCTCTAATACTATTAGCCATAGCCCCCGAACAAGCATGCAGCAGATCAGGTGTTTCAGACTTTAAAGGGGAACTGAAGTGAAAGTGATATGGTGGCTGCCATATGTATTTCCTTTTAAACAATACCAGTTGCCTGGCAGCCCTGCTGGTCTATTTGGCTACAATAGTGTCTGACTAATACCAGAAACAAGCATGCAGCTAATCTTGTCAGATATGACAATAATGTCAGAAACACCTGATCTGGTGCATGCTTGTTGAGGGGCTATGGCTAAAAGTATTAGAGGCAGAGGATCAGCAGGATAGCCATGCAACTGGTATTGCTTAAAAGTAAATAAATATGGCAGCCTCCACCTATCACTTAATTTGCCCTTTAAGCAAACGTGTCGTGTTATGACCCCTGTAGTGTTACACAAAAGCGTCACAGCTGATGTAGTGTCCAGGATGAAACAGGAAACAACGGAATTGAGCGCAGTGCTTGCGCAAATTATGGCAAGGACTCTCACACCAGGAGCTGATCCATGCGCTTTGACGGATAGCTCCTAGGATGCATTTAGAAAGGTAACATGAAAGTCTATTTGACTTTCATGTTTACTTTCACATTAGACAAGGCGTTCCAGAGTGTTACGTTGTAAAGCATTTGGGAGCTTCGTAATACCCAGCCGCGGTTTCCTGTTGGGTGAATTAGAACTACTACCGCTAATGAGCGCCACACCGCAACTTCCCTACGTCACTCCGCGGGTCATAACGTGCACAAAATCAGTGTGATGTGAAAGAGGCCTAAACGACCGTACTGACAAATGGCCATTTAATTGAATAGACAACACTTAAATGACGAGTGCCGTGGCCTTAATTTAATGCTGGTTCAGCACCGATCTGAACCAGCCCTTCAAGCAATTTCGAGCAGCAGTTCAGGTTCAAAATAAGATAGTAACCTGGAGAGAGGGCAGCCTCATGATCCTATTGAGGCTATCCCCGGTGGTCCAATGTTCCCCGCTGCTGAGCACAGCCCCACCTCCACATCGGGGCCACGCAGATCCTCTTCCTGCAGTGTGGCTGGGCAGTAGCTGCGGGAGCCCGCATGTGCAGTAGCACAGAACCTGCAGCTCCAGCTTACTGTGCATGCGTAATCGCACGCATGAACCCACACTGAGATTGCGGAAAAGATTGCTAAAAAAAAAATCACTAGTCATGGGAAAAAAATCACACAAAAAAAAAAATGGCATTGTGGGTACGACGAGCCTTACTACTGTAAGTCACTGGCCCATAATTAGCATGAAAATCTGATTCCTCTGGCTGCATGCTTGTTGTAGGTGAATGACTCAAAAACAACTAAAGCTAAAAGCTCAGCTTGACAGACAAGTAACTGGCATTGTTTATAAGGGAATGAATATGGCAGCCTCCATATCCCTCTCACTTGGTTGCCTGTAAAGATCCGGTGTAGTAGCAGATTAGTGTTAGGAAGAGGAGAGCATTCTAGATTCTTGAGCTCAGGGGACATCTGTACACACAAGATTTTCGGCTGAGGCATTAGTTCAATTTTAAAGGGGATGTTATGTGCAGCTAAAGCTATGTACACACATCTGAATATTGTTGTCCATCAGGATCAGGAAACATCCCTCCGGTGCCAATTCGGGGCCCGATGCTGTTCTGTCGCTATGGAGGGGGCGGAGGAATGACAATCAATGCACAAGGGAATGGCTTTCCACAGGTGGGGGAAGAGAAATAATGCAGTTGGGGCTCAATCACATAGTAGATAGGTAGGTTGGCACTACAATTACCATAGATTGGTGCTAGGCAGATCTCAGTCCCCGGAACGGTAATGCAGCGTGCTCTTGATGCAATGTGGTTCAAGGATACATATGCTAAAAAGTAAGGAAGAGAGCAACTGGCACTTCTGCTGAACATATTTATGGCCATGCAGAAGTTTCATATAACCTTGGTTAGGTGCAGTGAAAGTGTACAGTTCACATACCGGGGCTCCGGAGCTTGTCTCAAACAGTGGGTGCAGGTACAAGGAACCTGACGACCGTTTCTGCCTTGCGCTTCTTCCAAGGCCGTGCCAATGCAATTGGGGCTACGCAGACCATTTAGTCAGTGTTTACACATTGTAAAATCTTTCCTCTCCCTGATTTATTTTCTGAAATCTATCACAGACAACAACATCTTTAGTACTGGCAGGTGATCTCTGTGGAATGTTTGCTTACTGAGAGTTCTAAAGCCAGTACAAAATACACCTTTTCTCCCAGCTCAAGGGGGGGGGGGGGGGGGGAGGATTTCACATACCACAAAATGGACTAGAGCGCAATCTGATTTCCACTGTTGTCCCACTGAAATGGAGCCATGGCCTCTTTGTTAGTTAATTAAATGACTAAGAAATAACCCCTTCTTTTCAGTGTGTCTCCCTCCAGGCTGCAGAAAAATCCATGTTTGCGTGCCAAAATTTGCAATTGCTCGTGAAAACCATTACATGCATTATAAAACGCGCAAAATGCTAGCGTGGCCGTGCTATGAGTTAGCACGGCTTAGTGAATCAACCCCATAGTCTGGAGATTCACTTAGAAAAAAAAAAAAAGTCAGAAACACTATACCTTATAAACCACAAATTAGCCAATAGGAGTTCTACTTTGCATAAGGCTTCTCATCCATAATTCAAAGAACTGCTGTTAGTGGCGTACAGTTCAATTGCAGATCCACGGAATATTTTGCCATTACATTCATATATTGTACAGCTTACCCATCTGCAGTGCACTTTACAATACCATCTACTAATTACAATAACATGGAAATTGCCTTTCCAATGGTAACTTATTGTTCTGTAATCATCAGTCCATCTCCACCTGGGGCACACCAGTATTACCACTGCCTTCCTAATGTCAACAGTTCTGTAATGTAATGGAGTATAGCTGTTGAAATTGCAGTACTGTATACTAGTTCTACTTACATAACAGATGTATTGTGCTATCCACGTAATGATTCCTGTGAATTTTATAAAGGAAAAGCAGCAAATCCTATTTCCTTCCAATGTCCATGTCAGCACACTACGGGGTTAATCCCGCCCCTTAACACTTCCAGGACATGTCTATTTAAATCTTAAGCCCTCCCTTAGCTAGTGCTTTTTTTCCTGTCCTCCTCCAGGACTGTCATTTTTTCTCTTTTTTACCATTTCTTTTTGTAACTTATGTTTTGTGTCCTACCTGCTGCTTTCTTGGCAGCCACCACGCTTAGCCTTGAGCGTGAAGCCCCGCTGTTTTACCTTAAATAGGTATAAGCGGTAGTCCCCCTCTTTCTGCTGGTCCTTATGGGGGTGTTTTCTTCTCCCTGTGAGGCCGCATACGCTGTAAACCGGCGTACATCGGATTGGGCAGCATCAGACGCCGAATGCGGACCAGCCTGGGACGCAGGGTCATTTCTGGGAGGAAGTGAGGTCATTTCAGGAAGTCATATCGCAGCGGGCGCAGAAACCTTCAAAACTCAGCGTACAGGACGCTGAGAGCGGCGATTTCGCTGGAGAGAGCAACAGGAGAGTGCGCTCTCTGTTCCCGCGCTTACAGAACGACAGAGGCTACGAGTAACAGCAAGTAGGTCATCCCTATAGAGATGTGCTAGCGTAATGCCTATGTCAGGAGAATAGGCTGCACAAGTGCAAATTTATTTGTTTCTGATGGATACATATGATGGATATTGTTTCTAGGTGGATGTTCCTATAGTACATCGGTGAACTGTGTGAGCCTGCATAACTGCTGATAACTACAAAGTTCTGCAAGTTACCTTAAATCAAGGTACAATTGTCTTTTTCTGTTACTACACATGCTATAAGTTGCACTGTACTTAAAAAGTACAAGATAAAGTACTTCTATATCTTCATATAGGTTCTACTTGTCACCTATGGAAGACAGCAATATGGCCTCTTCTGCCCATAAAACAGACCAGCCAGACAAATATAGGTAGGACATGAAGAATATTGTTTGTACTTCCTAACTTTTTTTTTCTTTTTGCTGAGAAGTACTAAAAAATTTTTGTGTTTCAAGGCTAGAAGACACAGAACTCTTCCTTATACATTATATGTTTGTTTTTTTGCTCTGTTTCTTCCTCTGCAGTGTCTCCCAACCTGAAGAAAACCCTTCAACATCAAGAGACGATGCTGCCTCAAAGTCGAGTAAATCTCGATCAAAAGAGGATGCTCAGAAGCCCGCTCAACCTCAGAGCAGAAGTAAAAAATGATGGGCATGTGGGAGAACATGCATGCCAGGGAAGCTAGTCTGTACCGAATGTTTCTACTCGATACCAGCAGAGGAGGAACCTATGGAGGATCTGACCACTATGGTAAAAGAAATTGTGCAGCAGTCACTAGCGGAGCACTCTAATGCAATTAGACCGGCAAAACCGAATAGGTGATATGTCGGAAGATCCCGACCAGGCGAATGAAGAGGACAATCTGCTAGTAGGTTTCGAGTTTTCGCTGGTCGCGCCATTTGTCAGGTCTGTAAGGCAGGCCCTAGAATGGGAGGAAGAAGAAGAACCCCCGGCAAAGAAACGTTTCTTCCCGCACCTCAAGAGGAAGCCAGTGATGTTTCCGCTGATGGAGGAAATAACTGAGTTGGTGCAAGATGAGTGGTCTAAACCGAGGAGAAAGGTATCCATGTCCAACCGGTTCTCAAAGTTATACCCAGTAGACGGCAACATAGTCCAACAGCTTAGTGCCCCTCCAACAGTGAACGCCTCAGTAATGCGCCTAGCCAAACATGTGACGCTACCTCTGGAAGATGCTGTATACTTTCGGGAACCGCTAGAGAGGAAAGTCGACATGGATGGATTTGAGGAAAGCGTATTCTACCATGGGCGCATTGTGCAAACCCGCCATCGCTTTAACCTCTGTATCCCATGCATTGAGAGTCTGGACGGACAATTTGGAGGGTGCGATTAAAGCAAACGTAGACCGTGAAACACTAGTAAATGCATTAGAGGAGTTCAAACTAACATCAGACTTTGTAAGTGAAGCGGCCATCGACATTATTAGGTGCGCGGCAAAGGCCATTCTACATACCATCACAGCTAAGCGAGCGATGTGGCTAAGACCGTGGTCAGCAGACACCAATTCAAAAACATCATGGTGTAAGACCCCGTATGATGGAACGAACTTGTTCGGAGCCAAGATGGATACAGCTATAGCAAGAGTGACCGGAGGCAAGTCTGGGTTACTTCCCCAGGATAGACGGCAGAAGAGAACCAGGCCGAATGATAGAAGATCTTTTCAGAGATCAGGAGACTATAGAGGTGCAAGACCGAATCAGTCCTTTCGTAAAAACTGGCGAAGCACGCAATCCAGTCTGTCAAGGTTTAGTAAGCAGAAAGCTTCAACTTCCACTTCACAGCCAGCAAAAACCTTCTGAGGTTTTCCCTGCCCACCTAGAGCCGGTAGGAGGACGGCTCCAGAAATTTGTACAACTGTGGGCACAAGAGATAAAGGACCCTTGGGTCATAAACACATTACGCTGGGGACATTGTTGGAACTTCGAGACAGAGCCTCACTTACCATACTTCAAGGCCACGGCCATCCCAAAATCTCCTCAAAGGTTAGAGATCCGTCACAGTTATGTACAGGAACTATGGGAAAAAGGAGCAATAGTGCAGGTACCGGAGCTGGAGAGATTTCAAGGTCTCTATTCCCCTGTTTTTTGTGGCAAAGAAGACAGGTCAACTCAGACCAGTACTGGACTTACGTTTTTTGAACGAACACATAGCTCAAGAAAAAATTCAAGATGGAATCACTCCAGACGATAATTCCAACAATTCAATTACAGGACTGGATGTTGGCAGTAGATTTGGCAGATGCCTATCTACATATACCGATAAGAGACTCGTTCCAGAAGTATCTCCGCTTCTCTGTGGGTCATGTTCACTACCAGTTCAGGGTGTTACCCTTTGGGATCTGCACAGCCCCGAGGACGTTCACGAAGGTGTTGATCACAATTATTGCGTCCCTGAGATGTCAAGGGTTACACGTTCATCATTATTTGGACGATATATTGCTAATAGCTTCTTCGGAGATCGTCCTAATCCAGCACAGGAAGGTCCTCCTGGACACTCTACAGAGATTCGGCTGGATCATCAACTGGCAGAAAAGCAAGCTTCAGCCGGTGCAGAGAATTTTATTCTTGGGAGCGATGTTGGATACGAAGGAGAATGCGGTCAGCTTACCACCAGAGAAAGCAGACTCTATTATTCGAAAGATCACTGCAATAGAGAGGAGAAGGACGATCTCAGCAAGGGAATGCTTGGCACTACTAGGAGTGTGTACTGCCACAATTCCAATGGTCAGATGGGCAAAGTGGAACATCCGAGTGATTCAAAGCTCTTTTCTCGACCAATGGAACGGAAGAGATTACGATCAGGAGATCAAGATTCTAAACCACATGAGAGAGGAGTTAAGCTGGTGGAAAGACGTCAGAAATCTCTTCAATCATCAACAAATATTGGTGGAGAAACCGGCTGTGATAACGACAGACGCCAGTCACTGGGGCTGGGGGGCACATATGGACAAGGACTTTGCACAGGGCAAGTGGAGCCTACCTGCAACAGAGATTCCGGCAAATGTGCTAGAGATGACAGCTGTCGGGGGAAGCTTTGCAGTACTTTGCATCGGAGATCAAAGGCAAGAGGGTACTCATGAGGATCGACAATACGACAGTAGTTGCCTACATTCAGAACCAAGGGGGAACCAGGAGTCATACTCTCTTAACAGAGTTGGAGCCGATCACGACATGGGCACAAGACAATTTAACATCCCTCCACGCAGTACACGTCCCAGGAATACAGAACACTGTGGCGGATTCACTGAGCAGGCATTGGATTGACCACAAGGAATGGGGTCTGAAGAAGGACGTTTTTCTGATAATATGCGAGAAGTGGGGAATGCCCCAGTTAGACCTGATGGCGACACCCAGGAATACGAAATGCGCCCAGTTTGTTTCGAGGTACAAGTACCCGCAGGCGGTGGAGTGGGATGCGCTATCGATCCCATGGAATTTCGAACTTGCATATATATTCCCTCCGACACCGATGATTCATCGAACTCTGAAGAAAATAGAACAGGAACAAACAACGATCATTGCGATTATACCCTACTGGCCTCGCAGGCCCTGGTTTCCTCTACTACAGAAACTATCAGTGCAACCACCAATACAGTTGCCTTGCCCAGAGGATCTTCTGTCACAGAACGGAATCTTGCATCCACACCCAGAGCTGTTAAGTCTGACGGCGTGGAAGCTGAGAGGGAGAAGCTAGTCGCATTAAGATGCTCAGAGGAAGTGATAGATACTCTCCTCAAAGCACGGAAAGCAACTACCAACCTTACCTACCATAGAACATGGAGCAAATTTGTAGAATTTTTGGAACAAAAGGGGATCCTATTGGAGCAGGTTACTGTTACAACCATACTCGACTTCCTGCAAAGAGGGGTCAAGATAGGGTTAAGTCTTAGTACAATCAAGACACAGATATCTGCAATATCAGCAATAACACACAAGAGGTGGGCAATTGAGCCGTTGGTGATGCAGTGCATTCAGGCAGTAACCAAGATCCGACCACCAAAAAGGAACTGGTATCCCCAGTGGGACTTACCTTTAGTCCTTAAAGCAATCTCAAGGGGGCCGTTCGAACCTACTGCAAGCTGTACGTTAACTAACCTAACCCTAAAGGTAGTTTTCCTCGCTGCGATAACATCTGCTAGAAGAATATCTGAGCTACAGGCACTGGGATGTGATCCTCCGTATATACAATTCTTTCCAGATAGAGTATCCCTCAGGCCGATAGATCAACTTATCCCTAAGGTCGCGACGAGCTACCATTTCAATCAGGAGTGGAGCCTTCCGACTTTTCATGACCCATCAGCAGAGACTCCTAATTCATGGAATTTAACCACAGTTGCTCAAGATATATATAGAGAGAACCAGTGACATTCGCAAGTCCAGGAGACTATTTCTTATCCCAGAGGGATACAGAAAGGGAGTCGGCCACGACCAAAACAATAGGAGCATGGTTGGTGAGAACTATAAAAATGGCATACACCGTTATGGGCAAGGAGCCACCAAGTGAAGTTTCGGCACATTCAACCAGATCGATTTCAGCATCTTGGGCGGCTTTCAATAAAGTTTCCCCTGAGACGATATGTAGAGCTGCTAATTGGGCCTCGGTTAATACGTTTATCACGCGCTACAAAGTGGACCCAGGAGCGCTGTCCACTCTGCAGTTTGGGAAGGAAGTGTTGTCTACAGTGAAGTCAACTGTGACATAGTATAGCTTATGATGACTTATAAATATATACATTAAAAATTCAGTAATAATCATATGCTGTGTCCCTCCCTTTTTTCTGTTGGAGTATATGTAAATCCCCGTAGTGTGCTGACATGGACATTGGAAGGAAAACGGAAAATTGTATACTCACCTGACGGTAATTTTCCTTTCCTTTCGATGTCCATGCCAGCATACGGTGTTCCCACCCAGCATGTCAGTCAGTATGTTGGGACTATCAAAAAAAGCACTAGCTAAGGGAGGGCTTAAGATTTATATAGACATGTCCTGGAGGTGTTAAGGGGCGGGATTAACCCCGTAGTGTGCTGACATGGACATCGAAAGGAAAATTACCGTCAGGTGAGTATACAATTTTCCGTTTCTAGGCAGGGACCATCTTGCTAAACTAACACTGACATCATATCCTCCCTGACTCTTGTCCCCCCTCCCTTCTCTTGCTCATGCTGTATTCATTAGCTGCCCTCCTCCCAGACACTCCCACTGAGGTGTATACTAGGAACTGCACTGTCTTTTTTTGCTTTTCTTCTCCAATCGCTGAGTCACCTCAGCCTTGCTTGTAAACACAAGTGAGCAGAGGATCGTGTTTCAGATAGGCTAGACAGGGAAATAAATGGAAGAGGGGGAATATATTATAGATAAAAAGAACCCCCAGCATTCAACTGTTTGGCACTGACTACTAAAGGGACAGTGCTCCTAAAGTATGTGATAACTCCAAATCATAACCGCAGAAAAAGTTTAGCAAGTTTTGAAAGCAGGACTAGCATCTTTATCACTTAATACACTCAGACTAGTTGCTGTTGAAATTTGATTTTTATGGTGACAATACTGATTTAACTGTATTCCAACAGTACAGTAGTACCAACACATTTCTACATGTCTGTATGAGATAAATACAGGGTGGGGCATTTAAAACCGACCCAGCCGCCAGCGTGCGAGTATCAGGCATTTCTGTACTCTACCCTTCCCTGCTGTCTGTGTGTGGTCTCTAGTTTTATTACAGCCAGTGTTGCAGTATGGGTAACATTACAGGCGAGATAACAGGCTCGCAGGGACGGGCTGCCGATATGCGCCGCCGCCACCCTGTATTTTTCTGGACTACCATGAAGTACCCCTTTTAGAGACGTTGCTTTAACTGATTTGTATGTCACATAACCAGTATAAATAAGGTTATGGAAAATGCGACTGTATAATTCTACTCTTTCCCCTCTCATTACTATTAAAAGCCAATATCTCCCAACTAAAAATTAATTAACCCTTTGCACACTCACATGCAAATGTTCAAACAAATGCATTCACAGATTTACTCATCCAGGCACAACTGTTATCCCTACAGCTAAATTAAAAGCCAGGGTTTTAGTTCACAGAAGAATGCTTTCTTATGCTTAGTCACCTATACTGCGTAGAAGTACCCAGGTAAACATAGGTGTCCTAACTCTGGCCCTGTAACATGCATAGTGCAGACATGCAAACACATTCATTGCATCAAACCTATCAATGGATTAGGAGCACACATCCTAACTTCCTCTCCTGGGAAAGACAGTGCATCTTACCAATCGCACAAGGGAGCTAATGTTATGTGTCCATGTGCACCATGCGCATACACCAGCATAAGCTGTCTGCATGCTGACAAACATACAGGGGAAGGGGGGAGTGCACCGAATTGGACCCTAGCCACAGGGGTCAATGATAAGAATAAACATACATATATCCAGGCACATCGCCTCTAGTTAGGACATTAAATAAATTATTAGGGAAAGGGAGGCGATGTGCCTGGATATATGTATGTTTATTCTTATCATTGACCCCTGTGGCTAGGGTCCAATTCGGTGCACTCCCCCCTTCCCCTGTATGTTTGTCAGCATGCAGACAGCTTATGCTGGTGTATGCGCATGGTGCACATGGACACATAACATTAGCTCCCTTGTGCGATTGGTAAGATGCACTGTCTTTCCCAGGAGAGGAAGTTAGGATGTGTGCTCCTAATCCATTGATAGGTTTGATGCAATGTATGTGTTTGCATGTCTGCACTATGCATGTTACAGGGCCAGAGTTAGGACACCTATGTTTACCTGGGTACTTCTACGCAGTATAGGTGACTAAGCATGAGAAAGCATTCTTCTGTGAACTAAAACCCTGGCTTTTAATTTAGCTGTAGGGATAACAGTTGTGCCTGGATGAGTAAATCTGTGAATGCATTTGTTTGAACATTTGCATGTGAGTGTGCGAAGGGTTAATTGATTTTTGCTGTTTCTAGCCACACCCCCTTCAGCACCTCCCTTTCCCTAATAATTTATTTAATGTCCTAACTAGAGGCGATGTGCCTGGATATATGTATGTTTATTCTTATCATTGACCCCTGTGGCTAGGGTCCAATTCGGTGCACTCCCCCCTTCCCCTGTATGTTTGTCAGCATGCAGACAGCTTATGCTGGTGTATGCGCATGGTGCACATGGACACATAACATTAGCTCCCTTGTGCGATTGGTAAGATGCACTGTCTTTCCCAGGAGAGGAAGTTAGGATGTGTGCTCCTAATCCATTGATAGGTTTGATGCAATGAATGTGTTTGCATGTCTGCACTATGCATGTTACAGGGCCAGAGTTAGGACACCTATGTTTACCTGGGTACTTCTGCGCAGTATAGGTGACTAAGCATAAGAAAGCATTCTTCTGTGAACTAAAACCCTGGCTTTTAATTTAGCTGTAGGGATAACAGTTGTGCCTGGATGAGTAAATCTGTGAATGCATTTGTTTGAACATTTGCATGTGAGTGTGCGAAGGGTTAATTGATTTTTGCTGTTTCTAGCCACACCCCCTTCAGCACCTCCCTTTCCCTAATAATTTATTTAATGTCCTAACTAGAGGCGATGTGCCTGGATATATGTATGTTTATTAATATCTCCCAACTAAGTACAAGCAGTGCGACTGTTATGTGTGATGTACATTTGTACCATGTGTTTATGAATTGCAAAGCAAACTTGCAGGTTCATCATTTCATCAAGTCATTCTACTCAGAACCCAAACAAATACAATTGGCAGTGATAATGTATTTTTATTTATAAAAAGTTTGGTGAATTTGAAATCCTGGTGCATTATTGTGCTACTTGCTATACAACAGCAAACCAGTCAACAATATTATTAAGCTGTGTATTGAAATGTACATGATGTGCATAGATTTAAAGTGAATTAATGTTTATGGACAGATTAAAAGATTGTATGCATATCTGCTCCCCCACCAACTGCACAAGCTATATGAACAACACTTCCAGAAAGAAATCCCAGAATGCTGCTCATGTGGCCTGTGCTTCTGATCTTCTCATTGGGAAGGTTTGTGCTCTACCCACACAGTGACACACACACAGTGGTTATGTAGCTGAATCACACATTACTCCTGATAGATTTGTGGAAATGGACAAGGTGCAGGGATTTAGAAATATGAGCATCCTTTCAAAATGTCATTTGCAGCCAATCTCTCGAACTGCAGCATACTTTGGGAAAAAGACTCCTCAACACCACTCAGAGTGGGTATCAGTTGGAGCGATGATTGTCAAAAAAGGGAACTTGCATCTAAAAGACTTGTTTAGACAGGGGAATGTAGGTGGTTAAACAATGCACAAAACATTGCAGATCTTTGGAATGCAAAAAGGTAAAAAAACAAATGTAGTGGAATGATGCATAAAACTATACATGTACAGTAGAATCTTGTTATAGTAAACTCTGGATATAGTAAACTTAGTCCTCAGGTCCCAGCAAATGTTTGTATAAATAATTTAAGACCAATTTTGATGTAGTAAACTACTTTTTTTGGTCCCTTGGAGTTTACAATAAAGGGATTCTACTGTATTACAAAACACATAAATATCAAATTACAAAATCACCAGTCGGTTGTATGAATGGCAGATCACAACAGCACACAATGAACATGGCATAAAAGTAATACTTCCCTAGCAGTGAGAAGCAGAGAAACTAAAAATGAATAGAACAGGCACGTTCCAGTTGGGAACCGCAATTCCAACTGACAGACCTGAAATATTAGACAATCAGTTGCTGACTAACTAACCTAGGGTGACCATATTTTGATTTCCAAAAAAGAGGACGATCACAACAGCATGTGGGCGTGGTCATGGGTGTGGCCAAATATACAAGACCTTAGCAGTGTGCTGTCCAACTTCACGGGCATGGAGGGCTGTTTTTTTTCCAGACCACATGGTGGAGGGTAGGCAGACCACAAAATGCAATCAGACAACAATGACTGTCAAAATGATAAATGCAGCAACCGTTAACTCTGAGGAATTAAATGCAACAACAGTTTCCTCCGACACATAACTGCACGAACCGTTACCTCTGGCAGAGGTATCTTTTAGAGCAGAAAGCATGTTCTGAGTTCAGGTCCACTTTAATAAAGGGCATTATGCTGTTGTGTAGTTGTGGATCTTTTAGAGCAGAAAGCATGTTCTGAGTTCAGGTCCACTTTAATTAATAACGGTTATCATGCTGTTGTCTATCTTTTAGGGCAGAGAGGATGTTTTGAGCTTATCTAGCACTCACCCCTCCATGGACAACCCTTCTCCTGCTCTGCTCCTCCGAGTGTTCCCAGTCCCACCTCCTGTCTCCCTCCACGCTGATTTTCTCTTCCTCTATCCTCTCTGGTTCCATGGGCTGCAGAGAGTCTCTGGCAGGCTGCTCCTCTGGCTGCTCCCATGAGTCGACTCATGAGTCAAAGATTGCTGGTCTAGATTCTAGGCCAGCAATCTTTGACTCATGAGTCGACTCATAACTCACAGAAGCAGCCAGAGGAGCAGCCTGCCAGAGACTCTCTGGCAGAGACTCGTCTCTAGCCCAGAATAGTGGTTAGGTTAATGATGGGAAGTTCGGCTCACTAAAGAGTGGCTAATTGCTCTGCTCGCTGGTGTTCGGCTCTCTTCACCCGGACATTTCAAAATCCCGGGAGGACGGCCCGGACAGGTCAGAAAAAGTGGACCTGTCCGACAAAAGAGGACGCCTGGTCAGCCTAAACTAACCGGCAGCTTCAATTCATACTAGCGGGGGGGATTTCACTGTTAAAACACTGTTCTTTGTCAACCTGGATGCACTGAAAGAGAGGCCACTAGATGCTGCAGTCATCCATCTCTGTTCCTCACTTCTTACACAATCAAGCAGTCTATACATTTCAGGGGCAGCAGTACTATAAGGCAGCTCTGCCCTATAGCCATGTAGTGACATAAAAAGCATGTGTTCATGTAGACCAGAAGTCCTATAGAGATTCACTGCATTCTGGTTGACCTGAAAAGCAGGGGAAAGTTGCCTTTGTAGCTTGTCCTTTGCCACTTTGGACATATGGCCATTTGGGATCCTCCATTCATAAAAACCTCTGCTAAGGTTGATCTTTTAAACAGAGAAAAGTTCTGCAGAGTGTTATGGGGTGGGGTGTTAGCTGTGCTTCTGCCAGATCATATAAGCATATAATGCAGCACACACCCCTTTTGTTCTACCAGCTTTTCACTGCATAAGCATCAATCTCCCGCACTCCTTGTACTCCACCTATGTCTGTAGATCACTCTTCTTCAGCAGAAGGGTACTTAGCGGCAACCTAAAGAGAGATGAAAATGGATGATGACACCACTGACTCTTTAAAAATCCTGCTTGCCTGGCTACTGTGCTGATCCTCTGTACTGCTTTATGAGTGAATGACCCAGAACAAGTAAGCAGATAAGAAATTCTGACTCCACTGGGAGCATTGCTTGTTTCAGCTGTGTGACCTAGAGAGACTACTAAAGCCAAAGAGTAGTACTGATAGACAATCAAATTAACAACAGATAATGAAAGACCTCACTAAAACATAAACTACATGGAAAGCCTAGAAAGAAAATGAAGTGAGAGGAATATGATGGATGCCATACTCGTTTCCTTTTAAACAATGCAAATTGCCTGGCTGTTCTGCTGTTCATCTGCCTCTGATACTTTTTTTCCATAGACTCTGAACAAGCATGCAGATGAGATATTTCTGACTGAAACCTGTCTAGATTTGCCACATTTTTTTTTCAGGTGTGTGATTCAGACACTATTGATGCATGAAAGATCAGCATGACTGCCAGGTAACTGGTATTGCTTAAAAGGAAATAAGTCAGCCTCCATATTCCTCTCACTTCAAGTGTCCTTTAAAGGAAATATGAACCAAAAGGAATATTTATGGTACCATTGCTGACCCCTTTTTGAATATGCCAGTTGCCTGGCTGCTGTTCTGGTCATCTGCCATTTATGCTTTCTGAATCACTGACTTGAAGCATGCATGCAGATGAGGCATTCTCGCTCCACTGGCTGCATGCTTGTTCCAGTTGTGCGACTACATAAGCTAAAAGGTCAGCATTACAACCAAGACTTCAAATATGGCAGCCCCGTATGGCTTCAATATATGGATCAACTCTCCATACAAACTGCTCTTATGTTCTTTGTATTGCAGGTTACATAGGGGTAAAACATGTACCTCCCTTAGTCATATCCTCTGCCAGTATAAAATATATCTTGAAATCACTTCCCAGGATTGCATAATTTGTAAACTTAAAAGGAATTACATGAAAAGGGAATTAATGCAGTACATCCACACATTGAAAGCAAAGCACAAAGTGACTCATCCGGTTTATACCTCAGAGAGCTCTCATCATTTTCTTCAAAAGCTTTTCACCTTATGGCCATTAACTGTGGCATAATTACATCTTTACAGCAGACCTACACTGAGAAATGAGAGTTCCTAATGTTAAGCTTTCCATGTTGTACCTATCCTGTCTTTACTATTTTCTGAGTCACTCAGGCACAAATCATAATAAGTTTACTGTACTCTGTGCTAGCTCAGTAAGCAGTACGGTTACCACTGCAGTATCAGCTGTTCTCACCAAGGAGGCCCTGTTGAGCCTCAATGAGTGCCAGAAATTGACTGGACTTCCTGGTTTCCCACCACACTCCTCTCATGATAAATGACATCATTACTTAGAATCTACACCTGCACGGAGGCAATCAAATATCACATGGGGGTGTGAGAGAGAGAGAGAATAGTTAAAGGACACCCGAGGTGAAAATAAACTGATGAGATAAACAATTGTATCTACCCTCCTTCTCCTAAAAATGACTTTTTTAGCCATCCCATAGTTTTATTTTTAAATCTACTTTTTATGTTTTTACTGTACATTGTTTCTGCTCAATGACACATTAATTGAAGTATGCCAGAACTAAAATCTATGAATTATTGACTCTTTTTATCTGTTTCCTGCTTTCAGAAACCAGTTCCTGCCAGGAAAGTGCTTTATGGCTGTAATTCCTTATAAGTGAGGGATATGCTATAGTCCGCCTTGATCCCGACCCAGACAGAATCTATCACTTGCACACTTGATTTTTGACTGTTTCAGGCAGAGAAAGAAAAAAAAGGAGCACAACATAGTTATTTGAGTGTCTGGCACTGTACATACACATGTCTATCTCATCATGTCACATGTCACCTCATGTATCCTTTAATAGCTTTACTAGATTTGCCAAGGCTGATAAGAGTCCCAATTTTAACTTGCAAAAATCTATTAACCCTTCGCACTCTCACATGCAAATGTTCAAACAAATGCATTCACAGATTCACTCATCCAGGCACCACTGTTATCCCTACAGCTAAGTTAAAAGCCCGGGTAGCCTTAGTAGTATAGGTGACTAAGCATAATAATGCATTCTTATGTGAACTAAGACCCCGGCTTTTAACTTATTTAATGTCCTAACTAGAGGCGATGTGCCTGGATATATATGTTTTTTTTCCAACTGTAACTTGAGCCAGGGCAGATGAGGTAGTAAAGCTGTCTATTATACAGCATTTCTTTTCTATGATCTATAGCTAATGTATTATCACATACCGCACTATGGTGCAGGACTAGGAAACATTTGTGCCTAGGAGTGGGCTTTAAAACAGAAAATATGAGTTCAGCAGCATGCAGGGGATCCAGGATAGGAAAAAAATAAAAATCAAGAACTTGCCGGCATGGTTTCTAAATCTTTCCAGTAATAAGCTATGTGTTACAATGGAGTCACCAATCAGAATGGAACACTATGAAAGGGTCCTCTGTACTGAGGAGGTGGCTTCCTCTCAAGCACTACATAAGGGGGCCTTTACTGTTAATTAGATATTAAATACTGAACTCTTATCAAAGACAGCCTCTCAAAGTGATTGTAAGCTTCTTGCCTGAAATGACAGCCTGGCGTTACTCCTGCAAACCAAATGCACAGTTATTTTCTGTAGCAAATAATAATCATTTATATAAATCACAGAAGAGACTCTGAAGTCTCTTAAAAATCCTTTTATATCACAAAATATTGTTTAACATGTTAGCCCTAACTAAACTGCTGCATTCCCGCCGCTGTACACCATCTAAATCCCCCCAAACTCTCCGGGGGGCAATCCGGGCTGCGCTTCCGTGAGAGGCAGAGCTATGAGCCGCAGCTCTGCCTCTCAGCGCGTCTGTCAGCCCGGATCGCTGACTCTCCGCTGCCCCTCTCAGTCTTTCTTCACTGGGAGGGGCGGGGGAGAGGCAGAGATCCACCGCTGATAGACGGGCTGAGAGGCAGAGCTGCGGCTCATAGCTCTGCCTCCAACAGCAGCAAAATCCACAACCAAGAAAGTCGTGGACTTTGCAGGGGAGAGGGAGGGCGAGTTTGGGGGGATTTAGTGTACAGCGGCGGTTTAGTTAGGGCTAACATGTTAAACAATATTTTGTGATAAAAAAAGGACTTTTAAGAGACTTCAGTATCTCTTTAAAGCCTGCTATTACTGGCCCCCTGTGCCTGCTGCAGCCCTTGTATACCGGAAATAACTTCTATGACATCATATGGATGCACACACACCGACATCAACTGATGAGATCATTCCTAAAGGCACAAATGTAACATAAAACTCTAGTAAGGTAACCTTAGGTTTGTTATCTATTCTTCTCTCAAAAAGGACCACAGATCTTTTCTATGGTTGGTTTAAATTAATTCCTGGGATTCCACATGAAATAACCGTTTAAATTAAGACGAAATGCACTCTTCTAACACAACTATAAAAGTCACAGCAATTTTATCAAACTTTCATACGATGAGTGAGCAGCAAATGTAGGGAGACTTCAGTACCTGAACACTAAGGTCTTAGCCACATTCTGCTCATAGGGTTCATTAAGCCTCCCGAACAGTGTTTCTGCAATATACCGTATTCTAGTTTTGCTGAGAATAGGGGAAAAAGCTGCTGAACAGGACATATTCTTTACAGCAGCTTTCCACTACAAATAAATGAACCATCAAACTGCAGCTTTCCTTATGGGAATGCTATGCAGCAAGAATCAGTGCACCCTAAATGCAGCAATAGGGAGATTATACTTGCTCCAAATCCTCAGCACAGCCAAACGTAGGAAGGGGCTGGGCGCTGTGCAAGCACCTATGTGCCTTGTGGCCGCTATGGTGCAGAAGCTGCAGACATTTTACTTTCCATTGTGCACCTTCATGACCTGGAACAACCATGCAAGCTATTCTATGGAAAAAGACTAAACTCCATTTCTGCACGCTTATTCCATTCCAATGACTCACCAGGTACTGATGCCAGGATCAGAGAGTGTTGCAGCTTGCAACCCTGCAGAGCATCTAGCTATTGCTCCTCCTGTATTTTGGTCTTTAAAAGGTTCACTATAAAACTATACACTAAAAATAATGGAATGTCTCCTCTGAATAGTATCAGCCATTGATGCACAAGTAAAAGTACATGACGTGAACCTGGTGATAATATTTCATTGGAAATAAGTACAAGTGCAATCAGCTGGCAAGCAAATTGCCCAAGTCAGTCTCTCTATCAGGCATTGAGCAGGCTGCATTAAGACTGTCATAAAAGATCTGTAGCTAAAGTTTGGTCCAGACTCTTTGGAAACATGCAGTTGTTCACTCGTCTTAGAATATGTGATGCTCAGTCCTGTGGAATTGGTAAATTAAGTATAAAACAATCACTTGGAACCGCAGGATGCCCTACACAGATTATTATGTAGATGTAGTGGGCTTGATTAATCCATACTCTACAGCTTTGTTCAGGCTTTCTTGGGCAATTTGTGCCACAGACCGTTTCTTTTCATCGTCTTCTTTCTTAGCGAGGACAGTCAGAATCTCAAATGTTTCGCTCTCCATCAGCTTCTGAGCCAGCTCCTTGTCTGCAGTCATCATGTTCAGGATAATGATAGTGCCGCGATGCTGCAACTCAACATTCTCACTGAGGAGCAGAGACTGAAGGATCTCCAGCCAGTGAACACTCTACAAAGCCAAAGACACCATTATTCAAGTGTGACATGCATATTTACTATACGCCATGCACTGTCAGTGTGCAAATGATATAGTCTGCTACAAAGACAAAGCCATATTTAGGAATAATTGATCTAGGCTGCCATTTTCCTCCCTGCTTACCTTCCAGCTTTTACGATTGTGCAAAGTCACACAGAGCTACAGATAGGCCGATTACCATGGTACTTAGATCCAACCTGATTTCAGTATAAGCCGAGCCCATCCATTTTATCTGAGAGAACATGTACAAATAGTTGACCAGATTATAAACAAAAAGGGACTTTACTCTGCCAACTTAGTTTCTGCTAACACACAATTTCTCCTGTTACCGAAGTTGCCAGTTTGCCAGTTCGGATGTCACTGATAATGTGACCCCTGGAAAAGCATCCCCCATTCCCGCCCTATCCAATCGTACTGCCACTGTTGCTGCAGAGAATCTTCAGATTTCTCATTACAGCAGCACTAGGTGCTGCCACCACTACTCTCTGTAGCGCATACATGCAAAAATGGCACCAGGAAATTAGGATGCAGGGTGAAGCCGAAAACACCACAGTCTGCTCCTTGGTTTTAAATAAATTTGGGTTCCATCTTTTGACGGTGCAAAATTGCTGTCTTAGCGCTGCTATAGCTGTAATTCACACTACAGCCTATGGCGGCTCATGGTGCATTTAAATTTCACAAGCCCTTTTTCCTGTCTCACTTTGTAGCCTCAGCATGTCCTTGGGCCTGGAAGGACGTCCAACCACATTACTTCTTGCCCTTGACATGCTGCCTCCTAATCCTCTCCTAGCTGCATCATAAACTGCCTCTGCACTTATGCAGTGAACAGGCATCTGCTACATGGGGTGGGGGGGAATGTACACCAATTCTGCCAGTATTTATGCCAGTTATGTAGTGTGCAATTAGCACAATCTGTGTTACCCTGGTAAAGCAGATTGTGCTAATTGCGCAATACTCAATATGCAACTGACAGAAGCACAAGTAAAATTGCTATGTGACCAGAAATTTAAAGAGGAACTCCAGTAAAAATAATGTAATCAAAAAGTGCTGCATTTTTGCAATAATTATGTATAAATGATTTGGTCAGTGTTTGCTCATTGTAAAATATTTCCTCTCCCTGATTTACATTCTGACATTTATCACATGGTGACATTTTTACTGCTGGCAATGTGATGTCAGTGGAAGGAGATGCTGCTTGCTTTTTTGGCAGTCGGAAACAGCTGTAAACAGCTATTTCCAACAATGAAATGAGGTTCACAGACAGGAAACTCCCCACACTGTGGGAGGGGTTTCACCACAATATCAGCCATACAGAGCCCCCTGATGATCCGTTTGTGAAAAGGAAAATATTTCTCATGGGAAAGGGGGTATCAGCTACTGATTGGGATGAAGTTCAATTCTTGGTTACGTTTTTTTTCAAGAATAAACTCCTTTGTACGCAAAAGCCAAAGAAAGATGTGCTCCATACATCCCTTTCACATGACACAGCGTTCATCAAACATGCAGAAGTGGCCAGAAATGGTCTAAATTTCAATTATGATTAGTTTAAAAGTATTTATAAGAGGTATATTTAATGTTAAAAACAGTTGGTATGAGTTAGGATGGGATGCTTAGGACATTAAGAAGATTACTTTAAATTTGAGCTTTTATGTTCCTCAAAAAATATTTTTTTTCTTTTTTAAGCTACAAGTTATTTCTACTGAATGACAATAAAACCTAACAACCAACTCACTCTACCAACCCAAAAATAGAAAATAACTCTTACCACTTGTGTAATCTTATGGCAAATCTGTGGGTGCAGGGAGGACAACATGGCGACAGTGCCAGAAGCAGCACGCTGCAGACGCTCATCATCTTCTCCACAGTATAACACCGCTAGCTTTAGTCTATCTCTTCCCTCTTCCATGAACAGGTCTTGCACCTAGGGGGGGGGGAGGGGGGGATACAGTATTTTGTAAACAGGAACATGAATACAGATCTTTATAAATTTCAACAACTGGGTGACAGCCAACCTCATACCTCCCAACTTTGTGAGATGAGAAAGAGGGACACTTAAGCCATGCCCCTGCCACACCCCTGATCACGCCCCGTCACACCCCTAGTCACGCATACCATAAAGATTTCAAAAGAAAAATATGTTGTGTTATAATTCAAACCACACTGGTCCTTTATATCCTGGTACATTCTCCTTCATATTAACATTTTAAAATTAGTAATATATCAATTTAAAGGATGGGGATAAAGTTTAGAGTCAAACACATTTTTCTAGTAGAGAAATATATATATATATATATATATATACAGTCCCTCTTTCCCCTTTCCTCCTCATTTGTCCCTCTTTCAGGACTTTGTCCCTCTTTCTATGTATATATATATATATACATAGAAAGAGGGACAAAGTCCTGAAAGAGGGACAAATGAGGAGGAAAGAGGGAAAGAGGGACTGTCCCTCTAAAAGAGGAACAGTTGGGGGCTCTGGCCAACCTTTTCTCCTCTTCCATAAGCAAAGTCCTTCATCCTATTCCAGTCAGACCTTTTTATTTTTGTTCATAAAGGGCAAAGTGGCTTATGGATATAATGTCTAAGGTTTTTCTTGCTGTTTGTGTCCCAGATGGGAATATTTTTTAACTTCACTTCCTGTCCCTGAACCCAACAAAACTATAATACAAGCCCTGGAAGTTTTGGGTGACGTGCAGCACAGTAATAAAAGATTAACAGATGAGGTCCCAGACGGCAATAAAACCAAAAATTAATATGCAGCGCTTTAAAATTAACTTTAATTTACACACCCAGAATGGAAATTCACAGTTTTAGAGCGATCTGAGAAAGGTGTACACACTTCATACAGAGGCCAGTCATACCCCCTTCTGTCATTTTCAGATCTACATGAGTTAGACACCAGGATCTACTACAAAGCTAAGAGGTACTTCAACGTCTCTAACACCCCACTAAAATGAGGTGCCTCCTTTCTTCAGGTGCAAAGTAATAAGATATACTATCAAAGTAGGGGTGAAAAGGCATTATTAGTGGGCTTATGTGTACAAACTTCTGCTTTTAATTAGACTATTTTCTGGCTATACAAGCAGCATTTAAAACCGCACTGATTCCAGTTGGCTATACCCCAGCTAAAAGGCAAAGTCTGCCAAGAAATTGAAAATGCCAGAAGACCACGGCAATTGAACGTCGTTTAAGCAGTCATCCTCACAGAAGACATCTTGGACCAGTGTTAGAAAGGGGTGAACACACTGAAAAAGTTTGATTATTTAATGGGAGCCAGGGGCCTGCCTAACACAGACCTAGCATGTAGGCTGATATTGGATGCCAAAACAACACCTTTGTAAAGGGCACATGCACAAAATAAATTGTGCTCATCTTGCAGGAAGTTTAAAGAGGCAGAGCATATATTCAAAAAGGGCAATGGGAAATTTGGGCGCAGGGCGAAGCCAAAAAATGGCTCTCCCTGCTATTGCAAATCTCCCGGTGGTGTTAATTACCATTTCCCCTCCAGGCCATCATGGACTCAGAAGTAAAATGCAACTCGGCTGCCAGCTATTGCTGGAAGCTGAATAGCATTTTTTTATTTCATAATTTAGGCTCCCTCTTTTGCAGGTGCCCAAATTTACCCTCTGAGCACTGTTATAACTGTAATTCACATCACAGCCTATGGTGGCACCCAGATGTCTGGCATACTTTTTGCCTGTCTCAAAGGGAAGACACTTAAGGGTTGCGGACAAACCATTACGGCCCACTACTTATAAATGATGTGAGTGTGAGAGTTTGTTGTTTCCAGAAATTTTCCCTAATATTTAAAGACATGTTGTATAGAAATCAAGAATCGGACAAGGAGGTAAAGACATTTTATCCTGCTTGATGGTATTCCCCTGCTTGTCTATCCCTACCACAGTCTATTGCCAATTTTAGGTGGAAATCAATTAACCTACCAGTTTTATTGGGGTTGTGGCCGAAATCTGGAGTACCCAGAGGAAAACAATGCATACAACAGACCCTAGTATACAAACTTCATGCAGACAGTGTTGTATTCATCACCACATAATAGCAAGTTACTGACTGGCTGAACACATGAGGCACTGCACCCCACAGAAGGGAAAGGTACATTTAAACGTTGATGTACACTAAACAGCCAGAACCAACTTTGAAAATTACCAGTCATGAACATTTAAGATTCTCTGGATTATAATTTCCTGGAAAGCATATTACTTATTTACCAGCATACCTACCTGTAGTATTGTGGCTTTGTGCATTTGATTTGGAACAACACTATAGCTCTACCTTCAATATTTCATGAGGTAATGTTTATACTCAATGGGGACCATTAACCTTATTCTTTACTCTAAGTGCCCCTTACGACATATTCCAGTAATATCTGAAAACCTCTTTGTCC